>NW_025534076.1:120000-180000 GCF_020615455.1 Coregonus clupeaformis
GTTAATCTCCTAGTTAATATCCCATGACTCCCTCTGTTAATCTCCTAGTTAATATCCCATGACTCCCTCTCTGTTAATCTCCTAGTTAATATCCCATGACTCCCTCTCTGTTAATCTCCTAGTTAATATCCCATGACTCCCTCTGTTAATCTCCTAGTTAATATCCCATGACTCCCTCTGTTAATATCCTAGTTAATATCCCATGACTCCCTCTCTGTTAATCTCCTAGTTAATATCCCATGACTCCCTCTCTGTTAATCCCCTAGTTAATATCCCATGACTCCCTCTGTTAATCCCCTAGTTAATATCCCATGACTCCCTCTGTTAATCTCCTAGTTAATATCCCATGACTCCCTCTGTTAATCTCCTAGTTAATATCCCATGACTCCCTCTGTTAATCCCCTAGTTAATATCCCATGATTCCCTCTGTTAATCTCCTAGTTAATATCCCATGACTCCCTCTGTTAATATCCTAGTTAATATCCCATGATTCCCTCTGTTAATCCTCTAGTTAATATCCCATGACTCCCTCTGTTAATCTCCTAGTTAATATCCCATGACTCCCTCTCTGTTAATCTCCTAGTTAATATCCCATGACTCCCTCTGTTAATCTCTAGTTAATATCCCATGACTCCCTCTCTGTTAATCTCCTAGTTAATATCCCATGACTCCCTCTGTTAATCTCCTAGTTAATATCCCATGACTCCCTCTGTTAATCTCCTAGTTAATATCCCATGACTCCCTCTCTGTTAATCTCCTAGTTAATATCCCATGACTCCCTCTGTTAATCTCCTAGTTAATATCCCATGACTCCCTCTGTTAATCTTCTAGTTAATATCCCATGACTCCCTCTGTTAATCTCCTAGTTAATATCCCATGACTCCCTCTGTTAATCTCCTAGTTAATATCCCATGACTCCTCTGTTAATCTCCTAGTTAATATCCCATGACTCCTCTCTGTTAATCTCCTAGTTAATATCCCATGACTCCCTCTGTTAATCTCCTAGTTAATATCCCATGACTCCCTCTGTTAATCTCCTAGTTAATATCCCATGACTCCCTCTGTTAATCTCCTAGTTAATATCCCATGACTCCCTCTGTTAATCTCCTAGTTAATATCCCATGACTCCCTCTGTTAATCTCCTAGTTAATATCCCATGACTCCCTCTGTTAATCTCCTAGTTAATATCCCATGACTCCCCTCTGTTAATCCTCTAGTTAATATCCCATGACTCCCTCTGTTAATCTCCTAGTTAATATCCCATGACTCCCTCTGTTAATCTCCTAGTTAATATCCCATGACTCCCTCTGTTAATCTCCTAGTTAATATCCCATGACTCCCTCTCTGTTAATCTCCTAGTTAATATCCCATGACTCCCTCTGTTAATCTCCTAGTTAATATCCCATGATTCCCTCTGTTAATCCTCTAGTTAATATCCCATGACTCCCTCTCTGTTAATCTCCTAGTTAATATCCCATGACTCCCTCTGTTAATCTCCTAGTTAATATCCCATGACTCCCTCTGTTAATCTCCTAGTTAATATCCCATGACTCCCTCTCTGTTAATCTCCTAGTTAATATCCCATGACTCCCTCTATCTCTGTTAATCTCCTAGTTAATATCCCATGACTCCTCTCTGTTAATCTCCTAGTTAATATCCCATGACTCCCTCTGTTAATCTCCTAGTTAATATCCCATGACTCCCTCTGTTAATCTCCTAGTTAATATCCCATGACTCCCTCTCTGTTAATCTCCTAGTTAATATCCCATGACTCCCTCTGTTAATCTCTAGTTAATATCCCATGACTCCCTCTCTGTTAATCTCCTAGTTAATATCCCATGACTCCCTCTCTGTTAATCTCCTAGTTAATATCCCATGACTCCCTCTGTTAATCTCCTAGTTAATATCCCATGACTCCCTCTGTTAATCTCCTAGTTAATATCCCATGACTCCCTCTCTGTTAATCTCCTAGTTAATATCCCATGACTCCCTCTGTTAATCTCCTAGTTAATATCCCATGACTCCCTCTGTTAATCTTCTAGTTAATATCCCATGACTCCCTCTGTTAATCTCCTAGTTAATATCCCATGACTCCCTCTGTTAATCTCCTAGTTAATATCCCATGACTCCCTCTGTTAATCTCCTAGTTAATATCCCATGACTCTCTCTGTTAATCTCCTAGTTAATATCCCATGACTCCCTCTGTTAATCTCCTAGTTAATATCCCATGACTCCCTCTGTTAATCTCCTAGTTAATATCCCATGACTCCCTCTGTTAATCTCCTAGTTAATATCCCATGACTCCCTCTCTGTTAATCTCCTAGTTAATATCCCATGACTCCCTCTGTTAATCTCCTAGTTAATATCCCATGACTCCCTCTGTTAATCTCCTAGTTAATATCCCATGACTCCCTCTGTTAATCTCCTAGTTAATATCCCATGACTCCCTCTGTTAATCTCTAGTTAATATCCCATGATTCCCTCTGTTAATCTCCTAGTTAATATCCCATGACTCCCTCTGTTAATCTCCTAGTTAATATCCCATGACTCCCTCTGTTAATCCCCTAGTTAATATCCCATGATTCCCTCTGTTAATCTCCTAGTTAATATCCCATGACTCCCTCTCTGTTAATCTCCTAGTTAATATCCCATGACTCCCTCTGTTAATCTCCTAGTTAATATCCCATGACTCCCTCTCTGTTAATCTCCTAGTTAATATCCCATGACTCCCTCTGTTAATCTCCTAGTTAATATCCCATGACTCCCTCTCTGTTAATCTCCTAGTTAATATCCCATGACTCCCTCTCTGTTAATCTCCTAGTTAATATCCCATGACTCCCTCTGTTAATCTCCTAGTTAATATCCCATGACTCCCTCTGTTAATCTCCTAGTTAATATCCCATGACTCCCTCTGTTAATCCTCTAGTTAATATCCCATGACTCCCTCTGTTAATCTCCTAGTTAATATCCCATGACTCCCTCTGTTAATCTCCTAGTTAATATCCCATGACTCCCTCTCTGTTAATCTCCTAGTTAATATCCCATGACTCCCTCTGTTAATCTCCTAGTTAATATCCCATGACTCCCTCTGTTAATCTCTAGTTAATATCCCATGACTCCCTCTGTTAATCTCCTAGTTAATATCCCATGACTCCCTCTGTTAATCTCCTAGTTAATATCCCATGACTCCCTCTGTTAATCTCCTAGTTAATATCCCATGATTTCCCTCTGTTAATCCTCTAGTTAATATCCCATGACTCCCTCTCTGTTAATCTCCTAGTTAATATCCCATGACTCCCTCTGTTAATCTCCTAGTTAATATCCCATGACTCCCTCTGTTAATCTTCTAGTTAATATCCCATGACTCCCTCTGTTAATCTCTAGTTAATATCCCATGACTCCCTCTGTTAATCTCTAGTTAATATCCCATGACTCCTCTCTGTTAATCTCCTAGTTAATATCCCATGACTCCCTCTGTTAATCTCCTAGTTAATATCCCATGACTCCCTCTGTTAATCTCCTAGTTAATATCCCATGACTCCTCTCTGTTAATCTCCTAGTTAATATCCCATGACTCCCTCTGTTAATCTCCTAGTTAATATCCCATGACTCCCTCTGTTAATCTCCTAGTTAATATCCCATGACTCCCTCTCTGTTAATCTCCTAGTTAATATCCCATGACTCCCTCTGTTAATCTCCTAGTTAATATCCCATGACTCCCTCTGTTAATCTCTAGTTAATATCCATGACTCCTCTCTGTTAATCTCCTAGTTAATATCCCATGACTCCCTCTCTGTTAATCTCCTAGTTAATATCCCATGACTCCCTCTGTTAATCTCCTAGTTAATATCCCATGACTCCCTCTGTTAATCTCCTAGTTAATATCCCATGACTCCTCTCTGTTAATCTCTAGTTAATATCCCATGACTCCCTCTCTGTTAATCTCTAGTTAATATCCCATGACTCCCTCTCTGTTAATCTCCTAGTTAATATCCCATGACTCCCTCTGTTAATCCCTAGTTAATGTCCCATGACTCCCTCTGTTAATCCTCCTAGTTAATATCCCATGACTCCCTCTCTGTTAATCTCCTAGTTAATATCCCATGACTCCCTCTGTTAATCTCTAGTTAATATCCCATGACTCCCTCTGTTAATCTCCTAGTTAATATCCCATGACTCCCTCTGTTAATCTCCTAGTTAATATCCCATGACTCCCTCTGTTAATCTCCTAGTTAATATCCATGACTCCTCTCTGTTAATCTCCTAGTTAATATCCCATGACTCCCTCTGTTAATCTCCTAGTTAATATCCCATGACTCCCTCTGTTAATCTCCTAGTTAATATCCCATGACTCCCTCTCTGTTAATCTCCTAGTTAATATCCCATGACTCCCCTCTGTTAATCTCCTAGTTAATATCCCATGACTCCCTCTGTTAATCTCCTAGTTAATATCCCATGACTCCCTCTGTTAATCTCCTAGTTAATATCCCATGACTCCCTCTCTGTTAATCTCCTAGTTAATATCCCATGACTCCCTCTCTGTTAATCTCCTAGTTAATATCCCATGACTCCCTCTGTTAATCTCCTAGTTAATATCCCATGACTCCCTCTGTTAATCTCTAGTTAATATCCCATGACTCCCTCTGTTAATCCCTAGTTAATATCCCATGACTCCCTCTGTTAATCTCTAGTTAATATCCCATGACTCCCTCTGTTAATCTCCTAGTTAATATCCCATGACTCCCTCTGTTAATCTCCTAGTTAATATCCCATGACTCCCTCTCTGTTAATCTCCTAGTTAATATCCCATGACTCCCTCTGTTAATCTCCTAGTTAATATCCCATGACTCCCTCTGTTAATCTCTAGTTAATATCCCATGACTCCCTCTCTGTTAATATCCTAGTTAATATCCCATGACTCCCTCTGTTAATCTCCTAGTTAATATCCCATGACTCCCTCTGTTAATCTCCTAGTTAATATCCCATGACTCCCTCTGTTAATCTCTAGTTAATATCCCATGACTCCCTCTGTTAATCTCCTAGTTAATATCCCATGACTCCCTCTGTTAATCTCCTAGTTAATATCCCATGACTCCTCTCTGTTAATCTCCTAGTTAATATCCCATGACTCCCTCTGTTAATCTCCTAGTTAATATCCCATGACTCCCTCTGTTAATCTCCTAGTTAATATCCCATGACTCCCTCTGTTAATCTCCTAGTTAATATCCCATGACTCCCCTCTGTTAATCTCCTAGTTAATATCCCATGACTCCCTCTGTTAATCTCCTAGTTAATATCCCATGACTCCCTCTGTTAATCTCCTAGTTAATATCCCATGACTCCCTCTGTTAATCCTCTAGTTAATATCCCATGACTCCTCTCTGTTAATCTCCTAGTTAATATCCCATGACTCCCTCTGTTAATCTCCTAGTTAATATCCCATGACTCCCTCTGTTAATCTCCTAGTTAATATCCCATGACTCCTCTCTGTTAATCTCCTAGTTAATATCCCATGACTCCCTCTGTTAATCTCCTAGTTAATATCCCATGACTCCCTCTGTTAATCCTCTAGTTAATATCCCATGACTCCCTCTCTGTTAATCTCCTAGTTAATATCCCATGACTCCCTCTGTTAATCTCCTAGTTAATATCCCATGACTCCCTCTGTTAATCTCCTAGTTAATATCCCATGACTCCTCTCTGTTAATCTCCTAGTTAATATCCCATGACTCCCTCTGTTAATCTCCTAGTTAATATCCCATGACTCCCTCTGTTAATCTCTAGTTAATATCCCATGACTCCCTCTCTGTTAATCTCCTAGTTAATATCCCATGACTCCCTCTGTTAATCTCCTAGTTAATATCCCATGACTCCCTCTGTTAATCTCCTAGTTAATATCCCATGACTCCCTCTGTTAATCTCCTAGTTAATATCCCATGACTCCCTCTGTTAATCTCTAGTTAATATCCCATGACTCCCTCTCTGTTAATCTCCTAGTTAATATCCCATGACTCCCCTCTGTTAATCTCTAGTTAATATCCCATGACTCCCTCTGTTAATCTCCTAGTTAATATCCCATGACTCCCTCTGTTAATCTCCTAGTTAATATCCCATGACTCCCTCTCTGTTAATCTCCTAGTTAATATCCCATGACTCCCTCTGTTAATCTCTAGTTAATATCCCATGACTCCCTCTGTTAATCTCCTAGTTAATATCCCATGACTCCCTCTGTTAATCTCTAGTTAATATCCCATGACTCCTCTCTGTTAATCTCTAGTTAATATCCCATGACTCCCTCTGTTAATCTCCTAGTTAATATCCCATGACTCCCTCTGTTAATCTCCTAGTTAATATCCCATGACTCCCTCTCTGTTAATCTCCTAGTTAATATCCCATGACTCCCTCTGTTAATCTCCTAGTTAATATCCCATGACTCCCTCTGTTAATCTCCTAGTTAATATCCCATGACTCCCTCTCTGTTAATCTCCTAGTTAATATCCCATGACTCCCTCTCTGTTAATCCCCTAGTTAATATCCCATGACTCCCTCTGTTAATCCCCTAGTTAATATCCCATGACTCCCTCTGTTAATCTCCTAGTTAATATCCCATGACTCCCTCTGTTAATCTCCTAGTTAATATCCCATGACTCCCTCTGTTAATCCCCTAGTTAATATCCCATGACTCCCTCTGTTAATCTCCTAGTTAATATCCCATGACTCCCTCTGTTAATCTCCTAGTTAATATCCCATGATTCCCTCTGTTAATCTCCTAGTTAATATCCCATGACTCCCTCTGTTAATCTCCTAGTTAATATCCCATGACTCCCTCTCTGTTAATCTCCTAGTTAATATCCCATGACTCCCTCTCTGTTAATCTCGTAGTTAATATCCCATGACTCCCTCTCTGTTAATCTCCTAGTTAATATCCCATGACTCCCTCTGTTAATCTCCTAGTTAATATCCCATGACTCCCTCTCTGTTAATCTCTAGTTAATATCCCATGACTCCTCTCTGTTAATCTCCTAGTTAATATCCCATGACTCCTCTCTGTTAATCTCCGAGTTAATATCCCATGACTCCCTCTGTTAATCTCCTAGTTAATATCCCATGACTCCCTCTGTTAATCTCCTAGTTAATATCCCATGACTCCCTCTGTTAATCTCTAGTTAATATCCCATGACTCCCTCTGTTAATCTCTAGTTAATATCCCATGACTCCCTCTCTGTTAATATCCTAGTTAATATCCCATGACTCCCTCTGTTAATCTTCTAGTTAATATCCCATGACTCCCTCTGTTAATCTCCTAGTTGATATCCCATGACTCCCTCTGTTAATCTCCTAGTTAATATCCCATGACTCCCTCTGTTAATCTCCTAGTTAATATCCCATGACTCCCTCTGTTAATCTCCTAGTTAATATCCCATGACTCCTCTCTGTTAATCTCCTAGTTAATATCCCATGACTCCCTCTGTTAATCTCCTAGTTAATCTCCCATGACTCCCTCTGTTAATCTCCTAGTTAATATCCCATGACTCCCTCTGTTAATCTCCTAGTTAATATCCCATGACTCCCTCTGTTAATCCCCTAGTTAATATCCCATGACTCCCTCTGTTAATCTCCTAGTTAATATCCCATGACTCCCTCTGTTAATCTCCTAGTTAATATCCCATGACTCCCTCTGTTAATCCTCTAGTTAATATCCCATGACTCCTCTCTGTTAATCTCTAGTTAATATCCCATGACTCCCTCTCTGTTAATCTCCTAGTTAATATCCCATGACTCCCTCTGTTAATCTCCTAGTTAATATCCCATGACTCCCTCTCTGTTAATCTCCTAGTTAATATCCCATGACTCCCTCTCTGTTAATCTCCTAGTTAATATCCCATGACTCCCTCTGTTAATCTCCTAGTTAATATCCCATGACTCCCTCTGTTAATCTCCTAGTTAATATCCCATGACTCCCTCTGTTAATCTCCTAGTTAATATCCCATGACTCCCTCTGTTAATCTCTAGTTAATATCCCATGACTCCCTCTGTTAATCTCCTAGTTAATATCCCATGACTCCCTCTGTTAATCTCTAGTTAATATCCCATGACTCCCTCTGTTAATCTTCTAGTTAATATCCCATGACTCCCCTCTGTTAATCTCCTAGTTAATATCCCATGACTCCCTCTGTTAATCTCCTAGTTAATATCCCATGACTCCCTCTGTTAATCTCCTAGTTAATATCCATGACTCCCTCTGTTAATCTCCTAGTTAATATCCATGACTCCCCTCTGTTAATCTCCTAGTTAATATCCCATGACTCCCTCTGTTAATCTCCTAGTTAATATCCCATGACTCCCTCTGTTAATCTCCTAGTTAATATCCCATGACTCCCTCTGTTAATCTCCTAGTTAATATCCCATGACTCCCTCTGTTAATCTCCTAGTTAATATCCCATGACTCCCTCTGTTAATCTCCTAGTTAATATCCCATGACTCCTCTGTTAATCTCTAGTTAATATCCCATGACTCCCTCTGTTAATCCTCTAGTTAATATCCCATGACTCCCTCTGTTAATCTCCTAGTTAATATCCCATGACTCCCTCTCTGTTAATCTCCTAGTTAATATCCCATGACTCCCTCTGTTAATCTCCTAGTTAATATCCCATGACTCCCTCTGTTAATCTCCTAGTTAATATCCCATGACTCCCTCTGTTAATCTCCTAGTTAATATCCATGACTCCCCTCTGTTAATCTCCTAGTTAATATCCCATGACTCCCTCTCTGTTAATCTCCTAGTTAATATCCCATGACTCCCTCTGTTAATCTCCTAGTTAATATCCCATGACTCCCTCTGTTAATCTCCTAGTTAACATCCCATGACTCCCTCTGTTAATCCCCTAGTTAATATCCCATGACTCCCTCTCTGTTAATCCCCTAGTTAATATCACATGACTCCCTCTGTTAATCTCCTAGTTAATATCCCATGACTCCCTCTGTTAATCTCCTAGTTAATATCCCATGACTCCCTCTGTTAATCTCCTAGTTAATATCCCATGACTCCCTCTGTTAATCTCCTAGTTAATATCCCATGACTCCCTCTGTTAATCTCTAGTTAATATCCCATGACTCCCTCTGTTAATCTCTAGTTAATATCCCATGACTCCCTCTGTTAATCCTCTAGTTAATATCCCATGACTCCCTCTGTTAATCTCCTAGTTAATATCCCATGACTCCTCTCTGTTAATCTCTAGTTAATATCCCATGACTCCCTCTGTTAATCTCCTAGTTAATATCCCATGACTCCCTCTCTGTTAATCTCCTAGTTAATATCCCATGACTCCCTCTGTTAATCTCCTAGTTAATATCCCATGACTCCCTCTGTTAATCTCTAGTTAATATCCCATGACTCCCCTCTGTTAATCTCCTAGTTAATATCCCATGACTCCTCTGTTAATCTCTAGTTAATATCCCATGACTCCCTCTCTGTTAATCTTCTAGTTAATATCCCATGACTCCCTCTGTTAATCTCTAGTTAATATCCCATGACTCCCTCTGTTAATCTCCTAGTTAATATCCCATGACTCCTCTCTGTTAATCTCCTAGTTAATATCCCATGACTCCTCTGTTAATCTCCTAGTTAATATCCCATGACTCCCTCTGTTAATCTCCTAGTTAATATCCCATGACTCCCTCTGTTAATCTCCTAGTTAATATCCCATGACTCCCTCTGTTAATCCCTAGTTAATATCCCATGACTCCCTCTGTTAATCTCCTAGTTAATATCCCATGACTCCCCTCTGTTAATCTCCTAGTTAATATCCCATGACTCCCTCTGTTAATCCTCTAGTTAATATCCCATGACTCCTCTCTGTTAATCTCCTAGTTAATATCCCATGACTCCCTCTGTTAATCTCCTAGTTAATATCCCATGACTCCCTCTGTTAATCTCCTAGTTAATATCCCATGACTCCCCTCTGTTAATCTCCTAGTTAATATCCCATGACTCCCTCTGTTAATCTCCTAGTTAATATCCCATGACTCCCTCTGTTAATCTCCTAGTTAATATCCCATGACTCCCTCTCTGTTAATCTCCTAGTTAATATCCCATGACTCCCTCTCTGTTAATCTCCTAGTTAATATCCCATGACTCCCTCTGTTAATCTCCTAGTTAATATCCCATGACTCCCTCTCTGTTAATATCCCATGACTCCCTCTCTGTTAATCTCCTAGTTAATATCCCATGACTCCCTCTGTTAATCTCCTAGTTAATATCCCATGACTCCCTCTGTTAATCTCCTAGTTAATATCCCATGACTCCCCTCTGTTAATCTCCTAGTTAATATCCCATGACTCCCTCTGTTAATCTCTAGTTAATATCCCATGACTCCCTCTCTGTTAATCTCCTAGTTAATATCCCATGACTCTCTCTGTTAATCTCCTAGTTAATATCCCATGACTCCCTCTGTTAATCTCCTAGTTAATATCCCATGACTCCCTCTCTGTTAATCTCCTAGTTAATATCCCATGACTCCCTCTGTTAATCTTCTAGTTAATATCCCATGACTCCCTCTGTTAATCTCCTAGTTAATATCCCATGACTCCCTCTGTTAATCTCCTAGTTAATATCCCATGACTCCCTCTGTTAATCTCCTAGTTAATATCCCATGACTCCCTCTGTTAATCTCCTAGTTAATATCCCATGACTCCCTCTCTGTTAATCTCTAGTTAATATCCCATGACTCCCTCTGTTAATCTCCTAGTTAATATCCCATGACTCCCTCTGTTAATCTCCTAGTTAATATCCCATGACTCCCTCTGTTAATCTCCTAGTTAATATCCCATGACTCCCTCTGTTAATCCCTAGTTAATATCCCATGACTCCCTCTGTTAATCTCCTAGTTAATATCCCATGACTCCCTCTGTTAATCTCCTAGTTAATATCCCATGACTCCCTCTGTTAATCCTCTAGTTAATATCCCATGACTCCCCTCTGTTAATCTCCTAGTTAATATCCCATGACTCCCTCTGTTAATCTCTAGTTAATATCCCATGACTCCCTCTGTTAATCTCTAGTTAATATCCCATGACTCCCTCTGTTAATCTCTAGTTAATATCCCATGACTCCCTCTCTGTTAATCTCCTAGTTAATATCCCATGACTCCCTCTGTTAATCTCCTAGTTAATATCCCATGACTCCTCTCTGTTAATCTCTAGTTAATATCCCATGACTCCTCTCTGTTAATCTCCTAGTTAATATCCCATGACTCCCTCTGTTAATCTCCTAGTTAATATCCCATGACTCCCTCTGTTAATCTCCTAGTTAATATCCCATGACTCCTCTCTGTTAATCTCTAGTTAATATCCCATGACTCCCTCTCTGTTAATCTCCTAGTTAATATCCCATGACTCCCTCTGTTAATCCCTAGTTAATATCCCATGACTCCCCTCTGTTAATCTCTAGTTAATATCCCATGACTCCTCTGTTAATCTCTAGTTAATATCCCATGACTCCCTCTGTTAATCTCTAGTTAATATCCCATGACTCCCTCTGTTAATCTCCTAGTTAATATCCCATGACTCCCTCTGTTAATCTCCTAGTTAATATCCCATGACTCCCTCTGTTAATCTCTAGTTAATATCCCATGACTCCCTCTGTTAATCTCCTAGTTAATATCCCATGACTCCTCTCTGTTAATCTCCTAGTTAATATCCCATGACTCCCTCTGTTAATCTCCTAGTTAATATCCCATGACTCCCTCTCTGTTAATCTCCTAGTTAATATCCCATGACTCCCTCTGTTAATCTCCTAGTTAATATCCCATGACTCCCTCTGTTAATCTCCTAGTTAATATCCCATGACTCCTCTCTGTTAATCTCCTAGTTAATATCCCATGACTCCCTCTGTTAATCTCTAGTTAATATCCCATGACTCCCTCTGTTAATCTTCTAGTTAATATCCCATGACTCCCTCTGTTAATCTCTAGTTAATATCCCATGACTCCTCTCTGTTAATCTCTAGTTAATATCCCATGACTCCCCTCTGTTAATCTCTAGTTAATATCCCATGACTCCCTCTCTGTTAATCTCCTAGTTAATATCCCATGACTCCCTCTGTTAATCTCCTAGTTAATATCCCATGACTCCCTCTGTTAATCTCCTAGTTAATATCCCATGACTCCCTCTGTTAATCTCTAGTTAATATCCCATGACTCCCTCTGTTAATCCCCTAGTTAATATCCCATGACTCCCTCTGTTAATCTCCTAGTTAATATCCCATGACTCCCTCTGTTAATCTCTAGTTAATATCCCATGACTCCCTCTGTTAATCTCCTAGTTAATATCCCATGACTCCTCTCTGTTAATCTCCTAGTTAATATCCCATGACTCCCTCTGTTAATCTCCTAGTTAATATCCCATGACTCCCTCTGTTAATCTCTAGTTAATATCCCATGACTCCCTCTCTGTTAATCTCCTAGTTAATATCCCATGACTCCCTCTGTTAATCTCCTAGTTAATATCCCATGACTCCCTCTCTGTTAATCTCTAGTTAATATCCCATGACTCCCTCTGTTAATCTCCTAGTTAATATCCCATGACTCCTCTCTGTTAATCTCCTAGTTAATATCCCATGACTCCCTCTGTTAATCTCTAGTTAATATCCCATGACTCCCTCTCTGTTAATCTCCTAGTTAATATCCCATGACTCCTCTCTGTTAATCTCTAGTTAATATCCCATGACTCCCTCTGTTAATCTCCTAGTTAATATCCCATGACTCCTCTGTTAATCTCCTAGTTAATATCCCATGACTCCCTCTGTTAATCTCCTAGTTAATATCCCATGACTCTCTCTGTTAATCTCTAGTTAATATCCCATGACTCCTCTCTGTTAATCTCTAGTTAATATCCCATGACTCCCTCTGTTAATCTCCTAGTTAATATCCCATGACTCCTCTGTTAATCTCCTAGTTAATATCCCATGACTCCCTCTGTTAATCTCCTAGTTAATATCCCATGACTCCCTCTGTTAATCTCTAGTTAATATCCCATGACTCCCTCTCTGTTAATCTCCTAGTTATTATCCCATGACTCCCTCTGTTAATCTCCTAGTTAATATCCCATGACTCCCTCTCTGTTAATCTCTAGTTAACATCCCATGACTCCCTCTCTGTTAATCTCCTAGTTAATATCCCATGACTCCCTCTGTTAATCTCCTAGTTAATATCCCATGACTCTCTCTGTTAATCTCTAGTTAATATCCCATGACTCCCTCTGTTAATCTCTAGTTAATATCCCATGACTCCCTCTGTTAATCTCCTAGTTAATATCCCATGACTCCCCTCTGTTAATCTCCTAGTTAATATCCCATGACTCCCCTCTGTTAATCTCCTAGTTAATATCCCATGACTCCCTCTGTTAATCTCCTAGTTAATATCCCATGACTCCCTCTGTTAATCTTCTAGTTAATATCCCATGACTCCCTCTGTTAATCTCTAGTTAATATCCCATGACTCCCTCTGTTAATCTCCTAGTTAATATCCCATGACTCCCTCTGTTAATCTCCTAGTTAATATCCCATGACTCCTCTCTGTTAATCTCTAGTTAATATCCCATGACTCCCTCTCTGTTAATCTCCTAGTTAATATCCCATGACTCCCTCTGTTAATCTCTAGTTAATATCCCATGACTCCCTCTGTTAATCTCCTAGTTAATATCCCATGACTCCCTCTGTTAATCTCTAGTTAATATCCCATGACTCCCTCTGTTAATCTCCTAGTTAATATCCCATGACTCCCTCTGTTAATCTCTAGTTAATATCCCATGACTCCCTCTGTTAATCTCCTAGTTAATATCCCATGACTCCCTCTGTTAATCTCTAGTTAATATCCCATGATTCCCCTCTGTTAATCCTCTAGTTAATATCCCATGACTCCCTCTGTTAATCTCTAGTTAATATCCCATGACTCCCTCTCTGTTAATCTCCTAGTTAATATCCCATGACTCCCTCTGTTAATCTCCTAGTTAATATCCCATGACTCCCTCTGTTAATCTCCTAGTTAATATCCCATGACTCCCTCTCTGTTAATCTCTAGTTAATATCCCATGACTCCCTCTGTTAATCTCCTAGTTAATATCCCATGACTCCCTCTCTGTTAATCTCTAGTTAATATCCCATGACTCCCTCTCTGTTAATCTCTAGTTAATATCCCATGACTCCCTCTGTTAATCTCCTAGTTAATATCCCATGACTCCCTCTGTTAATCTCTAGTTAATATCCCATGACTCCTCTCTGTTAATCTCCTAGTTAATATCCCATGACTCCCTCTCTGTTAATCTCCTAGTTAATATCCCATGACTCCCTCTGTTAATCTCCTAGTTAATATCCCATGACTCCCTCTGTTAATCTCCTAGTTAATATCCCATGACTCCCTCTGTTAATCTCCTAGTTAATATCCCATGACTCCCTCTGTTAATCCCCTAGTTAATATCCCATGATTCCCTCTGTTAATCTCCTAGTTAATATCCCATGACTCCCTCTGTTAATATCCTAGTTAATATCCCATGATTCCCTCTGTTAATCCTCTAGTTAATATCCCATGATTCCCTCTGTTAATCTCTAGTTAATATCCCATGACTCCCTCTCTGTTAATCTCCTAGTTAATATCCCATGACTCCCTCTGTTAATCTCCTAGTTAATATCCCATGACTCCCTCTCTGTTAATCTCTAGTTAATATCCCATGACTCCCTCTGTTAATCTCCTAGTTAATATCCCATGACTCCCTCTGTTAATCTCTAGTTAATATCCCATGACTCCTCTCTGTTAATATCTAGTTAATATCCATGACTCCCTCTGTTAATCTCCTAGTTAATATCCCATGACTCCCTCTGTTAATCTTCTAGTTAATATCCCATGACTCCCTCTGTTAATCTCCTAGTTAATATCCCATGACTCCCTCTGTTAATCTCCTAGTTAATATCCCATGACTCCCTCTGTTAATCTCCTAGTTAATATCCCATGACTCCTCTCTGTTAATCTCCTAGTTAATATCCCATGACTCCTCTGTTAATCTCCTAGTTAATATCCCATGACTCCCTCTGTTAATCTCCTAGTTAATATCCCATGACTCCCTCTGTTAATCTCCTAGTTAATATCCCATGACTCCCTCTGTTAATCTCTAGTTAATATCCCATGACTCCCTCTGTTAATCTCCTAGTTAATATCCCATGACTCCCTCTGTTAATCTCCTAGTTAATATCCCATGACTCCCTCTGTTAATCTCTAGTTAATATCCCATGACTCCTCTCTGTTAATGTCCTAGTTAATATCCCATGACTCCCTCTGTTAATCTCCTAGTTAATCTCCCATGACTCCCTCTGTTAATCTCCTAGTTAATATCCCATGACTCCCTCTGTTAATCTCCTAGTTAATATCCCATGACTCCCTCTGTTAATCCCTAGTTAATATCCCATGACTCCCTCTGTTAATCTCTAGTTAATATCCCATGACTCCCTCTGTTAATCTCTAGTTAATATCCCATGATTCCCTCTGTTAATCCTCTAGTTAATATCCCATGACTCCCTCTCTGTTAATCTCCTAGTTAATATCCCATGACTCCCTCTGTTAATCTCCTAGTTAATATCCCATGACTCCCTCTGTTAATCTCCTAGTTAATATCCCATGACTCCCTCTCTGTTAATCTCCTAGTTAATATCCCATGACTCCCTCTGTTAATCTCCTAGTTAATATCCCATGACTCCCTCTCTGTTAATCTCCTAGTTAATATCCCATTACTCCCTCTCTGTTAATCTCCTAGTTAATATCCCATGACTCCCTCTGTTAATCTCCTAGTTAATATCCCATGACTCCCTCTGTTAATCTCCTAGTTAATATCCCATGACTCCCTCTCTGTTAATCTCCTAGTTAATATCCCATGACTCCCTCTCTGTTAATCTCGTAGTTAATATCCCATGACTCCCTCTCTGTTAATCTCCTAGTTAATATCCCATGACTCCCTCTGTTAATCTCTAGTTAATATCCCATGACTCCCTCTGTTAATCTCCTAGTTAATATCCCATGACTCCCTCTGTTAATCTCTAGTTAATATCCCATGACTCCCTCTCTGTTAATATCCTAGTTAATATCCCATGACTCCCTCTGTTAATCTCTAGTTAATATCCCATGACTCCCTCTGTTAATCTTCTAGTTAATATCCCATGACTCCCTCTGTTAATCTCTAGTTAATATCCCATGACTCCCTCTGTTAATCTTCTAGTTAATATTCCATGACTCCCTCTGTTAATCTCCTAGTTAATATCCCATGACTCCCTCTGTTAATCTCCTAGTTAATATCCATGACTCCCTCTGTTAATCTCCTAGTTAATATCCCATGACTCCCCTCTGTTAATCTCTAGTTAATATCCCATGACTCCCTCTCTGTTAATCTCTAGTTAATATCCCATGACTCCCTCTGTTAATCTCCTAGTTAATCTCCCATGACTCCCTCTGTTAATCTCCTAGTTAATATCCCATGACTCCCTCTGTTAATCTCCTAGTTAATATCCCATGACTCCCTCTGTTAATCCCCTAGTTAATGTCCCATGATTCCCTCTGTTAATCTCCTAGTTAATATCCCATGACTCCCTCTGTTAATCTCCTAGTTAATATCCCATGATTCCCTCTGTTAATCCTCTAGTTAATATCCCATGACTCCCTCTCTGTTAATCTCCTAGTTAATATCCCATGACTCCCTCTCTGTTAATCTCCTAGTTAATATCCCATGACTCCCTCTGTTAATCTCCTAGTTAATATCCCATGACTCCCTCTGTTAATCTCCTAGTTAATATCCCATGACTCCCTCTCTGTTAATCTCCTAGTTAATATCCCATGACTCCCTCTGTTAATCTCCTAGTTAATATCCCATGACTCCCTCTCTGTTAATCTCCTAGTTAATATCCCATGACTCCCTCTCTGTTAATCTCCTAGTTAATATCCCATGACTCCCTCTGTTAATCTCCTAGTTAATATCCCATGACTCCTCTCTGTTAATCTCCTAGTTAATATCCCATGACTCCCTCTGTTAATCTCCTAGTTAATATCCCATGACTCCCTCTCTGTTAATCTCCTAGTTAATATCCCATGACTCCCTCTCTGTTAATCCCCTAGTTAATATCCCATGATTCCCTCTGTTAATCCCCTAGTTAATATCCCATGACTCCCTCTGTTAATCTCCTAGTTAATATCCCATGACTCCCTCTGTTAATCTCCTAGTTAATATCCCATGACTCCCTCTGTTAATCCCCTAGTTAATATCCCATGATTCCCTCTGTTAATCTCCTAGTTAATATCCCATGACTCCCTCTGTTAATATCCTAGTTAATATCCCATGATTCCCTCTGTTAATCCTCTAGTTAATATCCCATGATTCCCTCTGTTAATCTCCTAGTTAATATCCCATGACTCCCTCTCTGTTAATCTCCTAGTTAATATCCCATGACTCCCTCTGTTAATCTCCTAGTTAATATCCCATGACTCCCTCTCTGTTAATCTCCTAGTTAATATCCCATGACTCCCTCTGTTAATCTCCTAGTTAATATCCCATGACTCCCTCTGTTAATCTCCTAGTTAATATCCCATGACTCCCTCTCTGTTAATATCCTATTTAATATCCCATGACTCCCTCTGTTAATCTCCTAGTTAATATCCCATGACTCCCTCTGTTAATCTTCTAGTTAATATCCCATGACTCCCTCTGTTAATCTCCTAGTTAATATCCCATGACTCCCTCTGTTAATCTCCTAGTTAATATCCCATGACTCCCTCTGTTAATCTCCTAGTTAATATCCCATGACTCCCTCTCTGTTAATCTCCTAGTTAATATCCCATGACTCCCTCTGTTAATCTCCTAGTTAATCTCCCATGACTCCCTCTGTTAATCTCCTAGTTAATATCCCATGACTCCCTCTGTTAATCTCCTAGTTAATATCCCATGACTCCCTCTGTTAATCCCCTAGTTAATATCCCATGATTCCCTCTGTTAATCTCCTAGTTAATATCCCATGACTCCCTCTGTTAATCTCCTAGTTAATATCCCATGATTCCCTCTGTTAATCCTCTAGTTAATATCCCATGACTCCCTCTCTGTTAATCTCCTAGTTAATATCCCATGACTCCCTCTGTTAATCTCCTAGTTAATATCCCATGACTCCCTCTGTTAATCTCCTAGTTAATATCCCATGACTCCCTCTCTGTTAATCTCCTAGTTAATATCCCATGACTCCCTCTCTGTTAATCTCCTAGTTAATATCCCATGACTCCCTCTGTTAATCTCCTAGTTAATATCCCATTACTCCCTCTCTGTTAATCTCCTAGTTAATATCCCATGACTCCCTCTGTTAATCTCCTAGTTAATATCCCATGACTCCCTCTGTTAATCTCCTAGTTAATATCCCATGACTCCCTCTCTGTTAATCTCCTAGTTAATATCCCATGACTCCTCTCTGTTAATCTCGTAGTTAATATCCCATGACTCCTCTCTGTTAATCTCCTAGTTAATATCCCATGACTCCCTCTGTTAATCTCCTAGTTAATATCCCATGACTCCCTCTGTTAATCTCCTAGTTAATATCCCATGACTCCTCTGTTAATCTCTAGTTAATATCCCATGACTCCCTCTCTGTTAATATCCTAGTTAATATCCCATGACTCCCTCTGTTAATCTCCTAGTTAATATCCCATGATTCCCTCTGTTAATCTTCTAGTTAATATCCCATGACTCCCTCTGTTAATCTCCTAGTTAATATCCCATGACTCCCTCTGTTAATCTCCTAGTTAATATCCCATGACTCCCTCTGTTAATCTCCTAGTTAATATCCCATGACTCCCTCTCTGTTAATCTCCTAGTTAATATCCCATGACTCCCTCTGTTAATCTCCTAGTTAATATCCCATGACTCCCTCTGTTAATCTCCTAGTTAATATCCCATGACTCCCTCTCTGTTAATCCCCTAGTTAATATCCCATGACTCCCTCTCTGTTAATCCCCTAGTTAATATCCCATGATTCCCTCTGTTAATCCCCTAGTTAATATCCCATGACTCCCTCTGTTAATATCCTAGTTAATATACCATGACTCCCTCTGTTAATCTCCTAGTTAATATCCCATGACTCCCTCTCTGTTAATCCCCTAGTTAATATCCCATGATTCCCTCTGTTAATCTCCTAGTTAATATCCCATGACTCCCTCTGTTAATCTCCTAGTTAATATCGCATGATTCCCTCTGTTAATCCCCTAGTTAATATCCCATGATTCCCTCTGTTAATCTCCTAGTTAATATCCCATGACTCCCTCTCTGTTAATCTCCTAGTTAATATCCCATGACTCCCTCTGTTAATCTCCTAGTTAATATCCCATGACTCCCTCTCTGTTAATCTCCTAGTTAATATCCCATGACTCCCTCTGTTAATCTCCTAGTTAATATCCCATGACCCCCTCTCTGTTAATCTCCTAGTTAACATCCCATGACTCCCTCTATGTTAATCTCCTAGTTAATATCCCATGACTCCCTCTGTTAATCTCCGAGTTAACATCCCATGACTCCCTCTGTTAATATCCTAGTTAATATCCCATGACTCCCTCTGTTAATCTCCTAGTTAATATCCCATGACTCCCTCTGTTAATCTCCTAGTTAATATCCCATGACTCCCTCTGTTAATCTCCTAGTTAATATCCCATGACTCCCTCTCTGTTAATATCCTAGTTAATATCCCATGACTCCCTCTGTTAATCTCCTAGTTAATATCCCATGACTCCCTCTGTTAATCTTCTAGTTAATATCCCATGACTCCCTCTGTTAATTTCCTAGTTAATATCCCATGACTCCCTCTGTTAATCTCCTAGTTAATATCCCATGACTCCCTCTGTTAATCTCCTAGTTAATATCCCATTACTCCCTCTGTTAATCTCCTAGTTAATATCCCATGACTCCCTCTGTTAATCTCCTAGTTAATATCGCATGATTCCCTCTGTTAATCCCCTAGTTAATATCCCATGATTCCCTCTGTTAATCTCCTAGTTAATATCCCATGACTCCCTCTCTGTTAATCTCCTAGTTAATATCCCATGACTCCCTCTGTTAATCTCCTAGTTAATATCCCATGACTCCCTCTCTGTTAATCTCCTAGTTAATATCCCATGACTCCCTCTGTTAATCTCCTAGTTAATATCCCATGACCCCCTCTCTGTTAATCTCCTAGTTAACATCCCATGACTCCCTCTCTGTTAATCTCCTAGTTAATATCCCATGACTCCCTCTGTTAATCTCCGAGTTAACATACCATGACTCCCTCTGTTAATATCCTAGTTAATATCCCATGACTCCCTCTGTTAATCTCCTAGTTAATATCCCATGACTCCCTCTGTTAATCTCCTAGTTAATATCCCATGACTCCCTCTGTTAATCTCCTAGTTAATATCCCATGACTCCCTCTCTGTTAATATCCTAGTTAATATCCCATGACTCCCTCTGTTAATCTCCTAGTTAATATCCCATGACTCCCTCTGTTAATCTCCTAGTTAATATCCCATGACTCCCTCTGTTAATCTCCTAGTTAATATCCCATGACTCCCTCTGTTAATCTTCTAGTTAATATCCCATGACTCCCTCTGTTAATCTCCTAGTTAATATCCCATGACTCCCTCTGTTAATCTCCTAGTTAATATCCCATGACTCCCTCTGTTAATCTCCTAATTAATATCCCATTACTCCCTCTGTTAATGTCCTAGTTAATATCCCATGACTCCCTCTGTTAATCTCCTAGTTAATATCCCATGACTCCCTCTGTTAATCTCCTAGTTAATATCCCATGACTCCCTCTGTTAATCTCCTAGTTAATATCCCATGACTCTCTCTGTTAATCTCCTAGTTAATATCCCATTACTCCCTCTGTTAATCTCCTAGTTAATATCCCATGACTCCCTCTGTTAATCTCCTAGTTAATATCCCATTACTCCCTCTGTTAATCTCCTAGTTAATATCCCATGACTCCCTCTGTTAATCTCCTAGTTAATATCCCATGACTCCCTCTCTTTTAATCTCCTAGTTAATATCCCATGACTCCCTCTGTTAATCTCCTAGTTAATATCCCATGACTCCCTCTGTTAATCTCCTAGTTAATATCCCATGACTCCCTCTGTTAATCTCCTAGTTAATATCCCATGACTCCCTCTGTTAATCTCCTAGTTAATATCCCATGACTCCCTCTGTTAATCTCCTAGTTAATATCCCATGACTCCCTCTCTGTTAATCTCCTAGTTAATATCCCATGACTCCCTCTCTGTTAATCTCCTAGTTAATCTCCCATGACTCCCTCTGTTAATCTCCTAGTTAATATCCCATGACACCCTCTCTGTTAATCTCCTAGTTAATATCCCATGACTCCCTCTCTGTTAATCTCCTAGTTAATATCTCATGACTCCCTCTCTGTTAATATCCTAGTTAATATCCCATGACTCCCTCTCTGTTAATCTCCTAGTTAATATCCCATGACTCCCTCTGTTAAACTCCTAGTTAATATCCCATGACTCCCTCTCTGTTAATCTCCTAGTTAATATCCCATGACTCCCTCTGTTAATCTCCTAGTTAATATCCCATGACTCCCTCTGTTAATCTCCTAGTTAATATCCCATGACTCCCTCTCTGTTAATATCCTAGTTAATATCCCATGACTCCCTCTCTGTTAATCTCCTAGTTAATATCCCATGACTCCCTCTCTGTTAATCTCTAGTTAATATCCCATGACTCCCTCTGTTAATCTCCTAGTTAATATCCCATGACTCCCTCTCTGTTAATCTCCTAGTTAATATCCCATGACTCCCTCTCTGTTAATCTCCTAGTTAATATCCCATGACTCCCTCTGTTAATCTCCTAGTTAATATCCCATGACTCCCTCTCTGTTAATCTCCTAGTTAATATCCCATGACTCCCTCTGTTAATCTCCTAGTTAATATCCCATGACTCCCTCTGTTAATCTCCTAGTTAATATCCCATGACTCCCTCTCTGTTAATCTCCTAGATAATATCCCATGACTCCCTCTCTGTTAATCTCCTAGTTAATATCCCATGACTCCCTCTGTTAATCTCCTAGTTAATATCCCATGACTCCCTCTGTTAATCTCCTAGTTAATATCCCATGACTCCCTCTGTTAATCTCCTAGTTAATATCCCATGACTCCCTCTGTTAATCTCCTAGTTAATATCCCATGACTCCCCCTCTGTTAATCTCCTAGTTAATATCCCATGACTCCCCCTCTGTTAATCTCCTAGTTAATATCCCATGACTCCCTCTGTTAATCTCCTAGTTAATATCCCATGACTCCCTCTCTGTTAATCTCTAGTTAATATCCCATGACTCCTCTCTGTTAATCTCCTAGTTAATATCCCATGACTCCCTCTCTGTTAATCTCCTAGTTAATATCCCATGACTCCCTCTGTTAATCTCCTAGTTAATATCCCATGACTCCCTCTGTTAATCTCCTAGTTAATATCCCATGACTCCCTCTGTTAATCTCCTAGTTAATATCCCATAACTCCCTCTGTTAATCTCCTAGTTAATATCCCATGACTCCCTCTGTTAATCGCCTAGTTAATATCCCATGACTCCCTCTGTTAATCTCCTAGTTAATATCCCATGACTCCCTCTCTGTTAATCTCCTAGTTAATATCCCATGACTCCCTCTCTGTTAATCTCCTAGTTAATATCCCATGACTCCCTCTCTGTTAATCTCCTAGTTAATATCCCATGACTCCCTCTGTTAATCTCCTAGTTAATATCCCATGACTCCCTCTCTGTTAATCTCCTAGTTAATATCCCATGACTCCCTCTCTGTTAATCTCCTAGTTAATATCCCATGACTCCCTCTGTTAATCTCCTAGTTAATATCCCATGACTCCCTGTCTGTTAATCTCCTAGTTAATATCCCATGACTCCCTCTGTTAATCTCCTAGTTAATATCCCATGACTCCCTCTGTTAATCTCCTAGTTAATATCCCATGACTCCCTCTCTGTTAATCTCCTAGATAATATCCCATGACTCCCTCTCTGTTAATCTCCTAGTTAATATCCCATGACTCCCTCTGTTAATCTCCTAGTTAATATCCCATGACTCCCTCTGTTAATCTCCTAGTTAATATCCCATGACTCCCTCTGTTAATCTCCTAGTTAATATCCCATGACTCCCTCTGTTAATCTCCTAGTTAATATCCCATGACTCCCCCTCTGTTAATCTCCTAGTTAATATCCCATGACTCCCCCTCTGTTAATCTCCTAGTTAATATCCCATGACTCCCTCTGTTAATCTCCTAGTTAATATCCCATGACTCCCTCTCTGTTAATCTCCTAGTTAATATCCCATGACTCCCTCTCTGTTAATCTCCTAGTTAATATCCCATGACTCCCTCTCTGTTAATCTCCTAGTTAATATCCCATGACTCCCTCTGTTAATCTCCTAGTTAATATCCCATGACTCCCTCTGTTAATCTCCTAGTTAATATCCCATGACTCCCTCTGTTAATCTCCTAGTTAATATCCCATGACTCCCTCTGTTAATCTCCTAGTTAATATCCCATGACTCCCTCTGTTAATCGCCTAGTTAATATCCCATGACTCCCTGTCTGTTAATCTCCTAGTTAATATCCCATGACTCCCTCTCTGTTAATCTCCTAGTTAATATCCCATGACTCCCTCTCTGTTAATCTCCTAGTTAATATCCCATGACTCCCTCTGTTAATCTCCTAGTTAATATCCCATGACTCCCTCTCTGTTAATCTCCTAGTTAATATCCCATGACTCCCTCTCTGTTAATCTCCTAGTTAACATCCCATGACTCCCTCTCTGTTAATCTCCTAGTTAATATCCCATGACTCCCTCTGTTAATCTCCGAGTTAATATCCCATGACTCCCTCTCTGTTAATCTCCTAGTTAACATCCCATGACTCCCTCTCTGTTAATCTCCTAGTTAATATCCCATGACTCCCTCTGTTAATCTCCTAGTTAATATCCCATGACTCCCTCTCTGTTAATCTCCTAGTTAACATCCCATGACTCCCTCTCTGTTAATCTCCTAGTAAATATCCCATGACTCCCTCTGTTAATCTCCGAGTTAACATCCCATGACTCCCTCTGTTAATCTCCTAGTTAATATCCCATGACTCCCTCTGTTAATCTCCTAGTTAATATCCCATGACTCCCTCTGTTAATCTCCTAGTTAATATCCCATGACTCCCTCTGTTAATCCCCTAGTTAATATCTCATGACTCCCTCTGTTAATCTGCACCTCTGTCCATATCTCACAGTATGAATGCAGGCAACAGCAGCCTTCAAACAGAGATAGAGACCATCACCACCAGACTGATTAGATTAGATGTGCTTCCTCTCTCCTCCTCTCCTGTTCTCCGCTACTTCCTCCTTCTCTCATCTCCTCTCTTCCCTTCTCCTCTCCTCTCCCCTCCTTCATTTCCTCTCCTCCCCTCCCTCTCATCTCCTCTCCACCTCTACTCTCCACCTCTATTCTCCACCTCTATTCTCCACCTCTATTCTCCACCTCTATTCTCCACCTCTAATCTCCACCTCTAATCTCCACCTCTAATCTCCACCTCTCCTCTCCACCTCTATTCTCCACCTCTATTCTCCACCTCTCCTCTCCACCTCTCCACCTCTATTCTCCACCTCTATTCTCAACCTCTATTCTCCACCTCTCTTCTCCACCTCTCCTCTCCACCTCTAATCTCCACCTCTATTCTCCACCTCTCCTCTCCACCTCTTCTCTCCACCTCTATTCTCCACCTCTCCACCTCTAATCTCCAACTCTCCACCTCTATTCTCCACCTCTATTCTCCACCTCTCCTCTCCACCTCTCCTCTCCACCTCTATTATCCACCTCTATTCTCCACCTCTAATCTCCACCTCTATTCTCCACCTCTCCTCTCCACCTCTATTCTCCACCTCTATTCTCCACCTCTATTCTCCACCTCTAATCTCCGCCTCTAATCTCCACCTCTATTATCCACCTCTATTCTCCACCTCTATTCTCCACCTCTCCTCTCCACCTCTAATCTCCACCTCTATTCTCCACCTCTCCTCTCCACCTCTCCTCTCCACCTCTAATCTCCACCTCTATTCTCCACCTCTAATCTCCACCTCTAATCTCCAACTCTCCACCTCTATTCTCCACCTCTATTCTCCACCTCTCCTCTCCACCTCTCCTCTCCACCTCTCCTCTCCACCTCTATTATCCACCTCTATTCTCCACCTCTAATCTCCACCTCTATTCTCCACCTCTCCTCTCCACCTCTATTCTCCACCTCTATTCTCCACCTCTAATCTCCACCTCTATTCTCCACCTCTATTCTCCACCTCTATTCTCCACCTCTAATCTCCACCTCTATTCTCCACCTCTATTCTCCACCTCTATTCTCCACCTCTCCTCTCCACCTCTAATCTCCACCTCTATTCTCCACCTCTCCTCTCCACCTCTCCTCTCCACCTCTAATCTCCACCTCTATTCTCCACCTCTCCACCTCTATTCTCCACCTCTATTATCCACCTCTAATCGCCACCTCTAATCTGCACCTCTATTATCCACCTCTATTCTCCACCTCTAATCTCCACCTCTATTCTCCACCTCTATTCTCCACCTCTATTCTCCACCTCTATTCTCCACCTCTATTCTCCACCTCTAATCTCCACCTCTAATCTCCACCTCTAATCTCCACCTCTATTCTCCACCTCTCCTCTCCACCTCTATTCTCCACCTCTCCTCTCCACCTCTCCACCTCTATTCTCCACCTCTATTCTCCACCTCTATTCTCCACCTCTCTTCTCCACCTCTCCTCTCCACCTCTAATCTCCACCTCTATTCTCCATCTCTCCTCTCCACCTCTCCACCTCTAATCTCCAACTCTCCACCTCTAATCTCCACCTCTATTCTCCACCTCTATTCTCCACCTCTCCTCTCCACCTCTCCTCTCCACCTCTATTCTCCACCTCTAATCTCCACCTCTATTCTCCACCTCTCCTCTCCACCTCTATTCTCCACCTCTATTCTCCACCTCTATTCTCCACCTCTAATCTCCGCCTCTAATCTCCACCTCTATTCTCCACCTCTATTCTCCACCTCTATTATCCACCTCTAATCTCCACCTCTATTCTCCACCTCTATTCTCCACCTCTATTCTCCACCTCTAATCTCCACCTCTATTCTCCACCTCTATTCTCCACCTCTATTCTCCACCTCTATTCTCCACCTCTAATCTCCACCTCTAATCTCCACTTCTAATCTCCACCTCTATTCTCCACCTCTATTCTCCACCTCTATTCTCCACCTCTCCTCTCCACCTCTCCTCTCCACCTCTCCTCTCCACCTCTAATCTCCACCTCTATTCTCCACCTCTCCACCTCTATTCTCCCCCTCTATTCTCCACCTCTATTATCCACCTCTAATCTCCACCTCTAATCTCCACCTCTATTCTCCACCTCTATTCTCCACCCTTTATTCTCCACCTCTAATCTCCACCTCTATTCTCCACCTCTATTCTCCACCTCTATTCTCCACCTCTAATCTCCACTTCTAATCTCCACCTCTATTCTCCACCTCTATTCTCCACCTCTAATCTCCACCTCTATTCTCCACCTCTCCTCTCCAGCTCTAATCTCCACCTCTATTCTCCACCTCTCCACCTCTATTCTCCACCTCTATTCTCCACCTCTATTATCCACCTCTAATCTCCACCTCTAATCTCCACCTCTATTCTCCACCTCTATTCTCCACCTCTAATCTCCACCTCTAATCTCCACCTCTAATCTCCACCTCTATTCTCCACCTCTATTCTCCACCTCTATTCTCCACCTCTAATCTCCACCTCTATTCTCCACCTCTAATCTCCACCTCTCCTCTCCAGCTCTAATCTCCACCTCTATTCTCCACCTCTCCACCTCTAATCTCCACCTCTATTCTCCACCTCTATTCTCCACCTCTAATCTCCACCTCTATTCTCCACCTCTATTCTCCACCTCTATTCTCCACCTCTCCACCTCTAATCTCCACCTCTATTCTCCACCTCTATTCTCCACCTCTATTCTCCACCTCTCCACCTCTAATCTCCACCTCTATTCTCCACCTCTATTCTCCACCTCTATTATCCACCTCTATTCTCCACCTCTAATCTCCACCTCTATTCTCCACCTGCTCATAGAGCCCCACTGAAACCCTCTAAGGCTCCAGGGCTGAGGCTTCATACTGCAGGCTGGATCCTATGGCTGCCACACTCTCCCTCTCTCTCTCTCTCTCTCTCTCTCTCTCTCTCTCTCTCCCCACTCTCTCTCTCTCTCTCTATCTCTCTTTCTCTCTCTCTCTCTTTCTCTGCATTCAAATGTATAGAGCACAGCCACTGCATACTGTCATTGATATGGATAGGCTGCATGGCATGGACTACCTGGTTCAACACAGAGAGAAATAGAACTGAGAGGAGAGACAAGGGAGGAGAAGAGAGGAGGGCGGTGGGGTGTAGGGGAGAATGAAGACTAGACCACTGGGATAGGTTTAGTGCTGTGAAACATCTAGTTGAGCTGAATCTCAATAACCCTCATCCTGAAGTCTCGTCAGCTCTGCTCCCAGCTCCGCTTTGAAGTCATTAGCTCTTCAGAGTGATTTGCATAGAGAGATATTGTTGACGCTCTCTTGTTCTGTCGGTCGGTCGTGTGGTAGAAAATAATAGTCTTTTTCAGTAGTTCATCAGTTGAAATGGCTGATGTTGTCAGTCGCTCAGATTGGGCCTCACATGACAAGGGCAACGAATGACGACAAGAGATGAACAGGCTATTTGTAAATGGAGTGTTGTAGAGGGAACAGAACAGTATAGCTGCACATCCCAAGCATCAATACTTTCATACTGACTTCAATTAGTTTAATCATGTCTTACAGTCATTTAAATTATTTAATGTTGTTCATATTATTTAATCACTTTTTACATCAATTTTGTTTTTTTTACTGTGTATGTATGTATGTATGTATGTACAGTGGGGAGAACAAGTATTTGATACACTGCCGATTTTGCAGGTTTTCCTACTTACAAAGCATGTAGAGGTCTGTAATTTTTATCATAGGTACACTTCAACTGTGAGAGACGGAATCTAAAACTGTCACGATCGTCAGGGAGAGAAGTAGACCAATGCGCAGCGTGATGAATGAACATGTTACTTTATTATATTAAAGCACGAACAAAAACAATAAACGACTCGTGAAGTCCACGGTGACAATGACCGAACACGGAACAAAAACCCACAACCACAAAGGGAAAACATACAGTTTAAATATGGCTCCCAATCAGAGACAACCAGCCCACAGCTGACACTCGTTGCCTCTGATTGGGAGTCACTCAGGCAAAACATAGAAATAGACGAACTAGAACCCCCAACATAGAAATACACCAAATAGAACAAACACACCCTGGCTCAACAACTAGAGTCCCATAGCCAGGGTGTGACAGTACCCCCCCCTAAAGGTGCGGACTGCGACCGCGCCACAAAAAGAGCAAAACAGGGGAGGGCTGGGTGGGCATACCTCCTCGGCGGCGGTTCTGGCTCCGGGCTTGCCCACCACCCTCCAATAAACCCCCCATAGCGCCCCTGGTCCGGTCTGGCCCCGCTGGCTGGAGCTGACCTGGACGTAGCAGGAGCGGCTAGCTTCAGCTCCGTTGGGGAGCAATTAAGCGGTACCTGATTTGGCACCGATGACCCAGGCACGGGTTGTGCCGGACTGACGACGCGCACCCCAGGCTTGGTGCGTGAGGCAGGAAAGGACCGGACCTGGCTGTCGATGCGCACCCCTGGCTTGGTGCGTGGAGCAGCAACGGGCCGGACCGGGCTGACGATGCGCACCCCTGGCTTGGTGCGTGGAGCCGGAACGGGCCTCACCGGACTGACGACTCGCACCCCTGGCTTGGTGCGTGGAGCAGCAACGGGCCGGACCGGGCTGACGATGCGCACCCCTGGCTTGGTGCGTGGAGCAGCGACGGGCCGGACCGGGCTGACGATGCGCACCCTGGCTTGGTGCGTGGAGCCGAACGGGCCTCACCGGACTGACGACTCGCACCCCTGGCTTGGTGCGAGTGGCAGGAACGGGCTGGACCAGGCTGACGACTCGCACCCCTGGCTTGGTGCGAGTGGCAGGAACGGGCTGGACCAGGCTGACGACTCGCACCCCTGGCTTGGTGCGAGTGGCAGGAACAGGCCGGGCCGGGCTGGCGACGCGCACCGTATACTTGGTGCGAGTGGCAGGAACAGACCGGGCCGGGCTGGCGACGCGCACCGTAGACTTGGTGCGAGTGGCAGGAACAGGCCGGGCCGGGCTGGCGACGCGCACCGTAGGCTTGGTGCGTGGAGCAGCAACAGGCCGGACTGGGCTGGCGACGCACACCGTAGGCTTGGTGCGTGGAGCAGCGACAGGCCGGACTGGGCTGGCGACGCACACCGTAGGCTTGGTGCGTGGAGCAGGGACAGGCCGGACTGGGCTGGCGACGCACACCGTAGGCTTGGTGCGTGGAGCAGGGACAGGCCGGACTGGGCTGGCGACGCACACCGTAGGCTTGGTGCGTGGAGCAGGAACAGGCCGGGCCGGGCTGGCGACACACACCGTAGGTTTGGTGCGAGGGGCAGGAACAGGCCGGGCCGGGCTGACGACGCACACCGTAGGTTTGGTGTGAGGGGCAGGAACAGGCCGGGCTGGGCTGGCGACGCACACCGTAGGCTTGGTGCGAGGGGCAGGAACAGGCCGGGCTGGGCTGGCGACGTACACCGTACACTTAGTGCGGGAAGCAGGAACGGGCCGGACCGGACTGGTGACGCACACCACTTGCTTGGTGTGAGGAGCGGGACTGGGTTTTATCATAACCCTCCGCTCCCTCAGCTGCCTACCGAGTTCCTCTCGCCGTGCCTCATTTCTCACCCTTTCCCTTATCGCCTCCAACAGCTCCATCCTCTGCAACACTAACTCCTGCTCCCTCTGCGCCAGTAGCCCCCTTAACCTGGTGGCCTCCTCACCTAATCGCCCTGTGGCAGCCTCTTGCTGCCCAGTCGCCCCTGCCGTGTGCCCCCCCCTAAAATTTTTTTGGGGTTGCCTCTCGACCATCCGACGCTGACACTGCTTACGCCGTTGCTCCTCTCTCCGTCGCCTCTCAACTGTCTCACTCCATGGCCGGTGGTCCATCCCGGCCAGGATCTCCTCCCAGGTCCAGGACCCTTTCCCGTCCAATATCTCCTCCCATGTCCAGGCTGCCTGCTCCTGGACACGCTGCTTGTTCCTGGTATGGTGGGTTTTTCTGTCACGATCGTCAGGGAGAGAAGTAGACCAATGCGCAGCGTGATGAATGAACATGTTACTTTATTATATTAAAGCACGAACAAAAACAATAAACGACTCGTGAAGTCCACGGTGACAATGACCGAACACGGAACAAAAACCCACAACCACAAAGGGAAAACATACAGTTTAAATATGGCTCCCAATCAGAGACAACCAGCCCACAGCTGACACTCGTTGCCTCTGATTGGGAGTCACTCAGGCAAAACATAGAAATAGACGAACTAGAACCCCCAACATAGAAATACACCACATAGAACAAACACACCCTGGCTCAACAACTAGAGTCCCATAGCCAGGGTGTGACAAAAACAAAAATCCAGAAAATCACATTGTATGATTGTTAAGTAATTAATTTGCATTTTATTGCATGACATAAGTATTTGATACATCAGAAAAGCTGAACTTATTATATATATATATATATATATATTTGGTACAGAAACCTTTGTTTGCAATTACAGAGATCATACGTTTCCTGTAGGTCTTGACCAGGTTTGCACACACTGCAGCAGGGATTTTGGCCCACTCCTCCATACAGACCTTCTCCAGATCCTTCAGGTTTCGGGGCTGTCGCTGGCAATACGGACTTTCAGCTTCCTCCAAAGATTTTCTATTGGGTTCAGGTCTGGAGACTGGTTAGGCCACTCCAGGACCTTGAGATGCTTCTTACGGAGCCACTCCTTAGTTGCCCTGGCTGTGTGTTACGGGTCGTTGTCATGCTGGAAGACCCAGCCACGACCCATCTCAATATTCTTACTGAGGGAAGGAGGTTGTTGGCCAAGATCTCGCGATACATGGCCCCATCCATCCTCCCCTCAATACGGTGCAGTCATCCTGTCCCCTTTGCAGAAAAGCATCCCCAAAGAATGATGTTTCCACCTCCATGCTTCACGGTTGGGATGGTGTTCTTGGGGTTGTACTCATCCTTCTTCTTCCTCCAAACACGGCGAGTGGAGTTTAGACCAAAAAGCTGTATTTTTGTCTCATCAGACCACATGACCTGACATGACATGGAGCCCCAGACCGAGTGTGATTGACCATCATCTTGAACTTCTTCCATTTTCTAATAATTGCGCCAACAGTTGTTGCCTTCTCACCAAGCTGCTTGCCTATTGTCTTGTAGCCCATCCCAGCCTTGTGCAGGTCTACAATTTTATCCTTGATGTCCTTACACAGCTCTCTGGTCTTGGCCATTGTGGAGAGGTTGGAGTCTGTTTGATTGAGTGTGTGGACAGGTGTCTTTTATACATGTAACAAGTTCAAACAGGTGCAGTTAATATAGGTAATGAGTGGAGAACAGGAGGGCTTCTTAAAGAAAAACTAACAGGTCTGTGAGAGCCGGAATTCTTACTGGTTGGTAGGTGATCAAGTACTTATGTCATGCAATAAAATGCAAATTAATTACTTAAAAATCATACAATGTGATTTTCTGGATTTTTTTCCGTCTCTCACAGTTGAAGTGTACCTATGATAAAAATTACAGATCTCTACATGCTTTGTAAGTAGGAAAATCTGCAAAATCGGCAGTGTATCAAATACTTGTTCTCCCCACTGTATATATGGTGTGAATTGTGATTGAAGAGATGTAAATGTGGCTGTTAGCGGATACAACAGTGGGACACAGGTTATAGTAATCATAATGGACGTTATAAATCCATTTGATCTATCGATTGTACTTTCTGTTCTTCTCTCTGTAGTAATGGGTGTAACTACAAAGGTGAAACATGGATATTAAACATAAAAGAAGAGGGGGAGGGGAGAGGAGGAGAGGGGAGTAGGAGAGGAGGAGGGAGTGGAGGAGGGAGGAGGAGAGGAGGAGGGAGTGGAGGAGGGAGGAGGAGGGAGGAGAGGAGGAGGAGAGGGTAGGAGGAGGAAGGAGGAGAGGAGTAGGAGAGGAGGAGAGGAGGAGGAGAGGGTAGGAGGAGTGAGAGGAGGAGGAGAGGAGGAGGGGAGAGGAGGAGAGGAGGAGGAGTGTAGGAGGGAGGAGGAGAGGAGGAGAGGAGGAGGAGGAGGGAGGAGGAGGAGAGGAGGAGGAGGGAGGAGGAGGAGAGGAGGGAGGGGAGAGAAGGGGGATATAAGAGGAGGGGAGGGAGCGGAGGGGAGAGGAGGGGGTATAAGGGAGAGGAGGGGAGAGGAGGGGGTATAAGGGAGGGGAGGGGAGAGGAGGGGAGAGGAGGGGACGGGAGAGGAGGGGAGAGGAGGGGGTATAAAGGGATATAAAAAGATAAAGGGATCACAGGAGAGGAGGAGGAGAGGAGGAGGAGGGAGTGGAGGAGAGGAGAGGAGGAGGAGAGGGGAGGAGGAGGAGTGGAGGATGGAGGAGGAGGGAGTGAAGGAGGGAGGAGGAGGGAGGAGAGGAGGAGGAGAGGAGGGGACGGGAGAGAAGGGGATATAAGAGGAGAGGAGGGGAGCGGAGGGGAGAGGAGGGGGTATAAGAGGAGAGGAGGGGGTATAAGGGATATATAAAGATAAAGGGACCACAGCTTTCACCTGGATTCACCTTGTCAGTCTGTCATGGAAACAGCAGGTGTTCTTAATGTTTTGTGTACTCAGTGAGCAAAATGTTTGGAACATCAAATCACAATAAAATCACAGTATCGAAAACAAATACATATAGAATCGTGAGAATCACTATTCATATCGTATCAGCACCTCAGTATGGTGATTATATCATATCTTGAGGTCCCTGGTAATTCTCAGTTCTAATTCCTTTACTCCATCGTAACACAACTGACGACTTCCACTATGTTGCAACTCTCTTCTTGCTGTAAACATTATAATAATTTGAAACCTATAATATCTGAAAATGTAGCTAGACTCTTACCCGTATTCATGGATATGAACGCTTCTCCCTCTGTCATGGACGCCGTAGTTGGAAGACGTAATCCTGAGACAGGTGTTTTATGCAACATCCTTCTGTCTGTGTTCTCTTTTTGGACTCCGCATTTGGCAATCAGTTACATTTTAGTCATTTAGCAGACGCTCTTATCCAGAGCGACTTACAGTTAGTGCATACATTACTTTTTTTATTTTTTTTCATACCCCCCCCGTGGGAATCGAACCCACAACCCTGCCGTTGCAAACGCCATGCTCTACAAACTGAGCTACATCCCCTGCCGGCCATTCCCTCCCCTACCCTAGACGACGCTGGGCCAATTGTGCGCCGCACCATGGGTCTCCCGGTCGCAGCCGGCTACGACAGAGCCTGGATTCGAACCAGGATCTCTAGTGGCACAGCTAGCACTGCGATGCAGTGCCTTAGACCACTGCGCCATCTCTCTGCTTCCACCGGGCATTCCACTGATTTCAAAACTCGGTCAACTTCTTCCGTGACAACGACACTGTTTTCTTCCCTGTCATCAGAAGACTCTACAATATCTGGTAAAATGAAAATGTTTTTAAAAAAACTAAATCAGGGATTTCCTAATTGTCTGATTAATTTTCAGAGTTCGCATGGCACGATCGTCCTCCAGGAAGTAGTCCATCACGACGTTTTCCCACTGAGCTCTTTGTCGATAGTTAACTTCAGGGCAGCAATGTTGAGAGCAGTAGCAAACCTTTTTCAGTTCTTCATGATATATATATTTTTTAAAGCCGCGGCAGACAGGATTATCCACACATACACTACTCAGCAGCTCATGTTATAGACAGAAGCGTGCTACACGGCAGACCAATCCAAACTCTCTCTCTCTCGGCATGTCCAGCCCATCCATTATCTCAGCCAATCATGGCTAGTGGGAAGGTTCCCATATTTTTCCGTGGCTAAACCAACTACACTTGTTATTCAACTATTTTAATTTGTATTTACAGATGGCATACAAGTTTGTTAGTAAGGCACATGAAATTTCACATGTTCCAGAAGGCATTTCTGCCCAAAAAACATATTTTGATAAGAGGCTCAAATGGCTCTCCTGTGAATTAGTGACGTGCGACATACGCCTAGTTTCTTGACGCGAGTCACATATTATGGGCTACGTACAGTGGGGAAAAAAAGTATTTAGTCAGCCACCAATTGTGCAAGTTCTCCCACTTAAAAAGATGAGAGAGGCCTGTAATTTTCATCATAGGTACACGTCAACTATGACAGACAAAATGAGAAAAAATAATCCAGAAAATCTCATTGTAGGATTTTTTATGAATTTATTTGCAAATTATGGTGGAAAATAAGTATTTGGTCAATAACAAAAGTTTCTCAATACTTTGTTATATACCCTTTGTTGGCAATGACACAGGTCAAACGTTTTCTGTAAGTCTTCACAAGGTTTTCACACACTGTTGCTGGTATTTTGGCCCATTCCTCCATGCAGATCTCCTCTAGAGCAGTGATGTTTTGGGGCTGTCGCTGGGCAACACAGACTTTCAACTCCCTCCAAAGAATTTCTATGGGGTTGAGATCTGGAGACTGGCTAGGCCACTCCAGGACCTTGAAATGCTTCTTACGAAGCCACTCCTTCGTTGACCGGGCGGTGTGTTTGGGATCATTGTCATGCTGAAAGTCCCAGCCACGTTTCATCTTCAATGCCCTTGCTGATGGAAGGACATTTTCACTCAAAATCTCACGATACATGGCCCCATTCATTCTTTCCTTTACACGGATCAGTCGTCCTGGTCCCTTTGCAGAAAAACAGCCCCAAAGCATGATGTTTCCACCCCCATGCTTCACAGTAGGTATGGTGTTCTTTGGATGCAACTCAGCATTCTTTGTCCTCCAAACACGACGAGTTGAGTTTTAACCAAAAAGTTCTATTTTGGTTTCATCTGACCATATGACATTCTCCCAATCCTCTTCTGGATCATCCAAATGCACTCTAGCAAACATCAGACGGGCCTGGACATGTACTGGCTTAAGCAGGGGGACACGTCTTGCACTGCAGGATTTGAGTCCCTGCCTGCGTAGTGTGTTACTGATGGTAGGCTTTGTTACTTTGGTCCCATCTCTCTGCAGGTCATTCACTAGGTCCCCCCGTGTGGTTCTGGGATTTTTGCTCACCGTTCTTGTGATCATTTTGACCCCACGGGGTGAGATCTTGCGTGGAGCCCCAGATCGAGGGAGATTATCAGTGGTCTTGTATGTCTTCCATTTCCTAATAATTGCTCCCACAGTTGATTTCTTCAAACCAAGCTGCTTACCTATTGCAGATTCAGTCTTCCCAGCCTGGTGCATGTCTACAATTTTGTTTCTGGTGTCCTTTGACAGCTCTTTGGTCTTGGCCATAGTGGAGTTTGGAGTGTGACTGTTTGAGGTTGTGGACAGGTGTCTTTTATACTGATAACAAGTTCAAACAGGTGCCATTAATACAGGTAACGAGTGGAGGACAGAGGAGCCTCTTAAAGAAGAAGTTACAGGTGTGTGAGAGACAGAAATCTTGCTTGTTTGTAGGTGACCAAATACTTATTTTCCACCATAATTTGCAAATAAATTCATTAAAAATCCTACAATGTGATTTTCTGGATTTTTTTCCTCAATTTGTCTGTCATAGTTGACGTGTACCTATGATGAAAATTACAGGCCTCTCTCATCTTTTTAAGTGGGAGAACTTGAACAATTGGTGGCTGACTAAATACTTTTTTTTCCCCACTGTACAGTGTTGTAACAATGTGCAAATAGTTGAAGTATGAAAGGGAAAATAAATCAACATAAATATGGTTTGTATTTACAATGGTGTTTGTTCTTCACTGGTTGCCCTTTTCTTGTGGCAACCGGTCACAAATGTTGCTTCTGTGGTGGCACACTGTGGTATTTCACCCAGTAGATATGGGACTTTATCAAAAATTGGATTTGTTTTCTAATTCTTTATGGGTCTTTGTAATCTGAGGGAAATACAGTGGGGGAAAAAAGTATTTAGTCAGCCACCAATTGTGCAAGTTCTACCACTTAAAAAGATGAGAGAGGCCTGTAATTTTCATCATAGGTACACGTCAACTATGACAGACAAAATGAGAAAAAAAATCCAGAAAATCACATTGTAGGATTTTTAATGAATTTATTTGCAAATTATGGTGGAAAATAAGTATTTGGTCAATAACAAAAGTTTCTCAATACTTTGTTATATACCCTTTGTTGGCAATGACACAGGTCAAACGTTTTCTGTAAGTCTTCACAAGGTTTTCACACACTGTTGCTGGTATTTTGGCCCATTCCTCCATGCAGATCTCCTCTAGAGCAGTGATGTTTTGGGGCTGTCGCTGGGCAACACAGACTTTCAACTCCCTCCAAAGAATTTCTATGGGGTTGAGATCTGGAGACTGGCTAGGCCACTCCAGGACCTTGAAATGCTTCTTACGAAGCCACTCCTTCGTTGACCGGGCGGTGTGTTTGGGATCATTGTCATGCTGAAAGTCCCAGCCACGTTTCATCTTCAATGCCCTTGCTGATGGAAGGACATTTTAACTCAAAATCTCACGATACATGGCCCCATTCATTCTTTCCTTTACACGGATCAGTCGTCCTGGTCCCTTTGCAGAAAAACAGCCCCAAAGCATGATGTTTCCACCCCCATGCTTCACAGTAGGTATTGTGTTCTTTGGATGCAACTCAGCATTCTTTGTCCTCCAAACACGACGAGTTGAGTTTTAACCAAAAAGTTCTATTTTGGTTTCATCTGACCATATGACATTCTCCCAATCCTCTTCTGGATCATCCAAATGCACTCTAGCAAACATCAGACGGGCCTGGACATGTACTGGCTTAAGCAGGGGGACACGTCTTGCACTGCAGGATTTGAGTCCCTGCCTGCGTAGTGTGTTACTGATGGTAGGCTTTGTTACTTTGGTCCCATCTCTCTGCAGGTCATTCACTAGGTCCCCCCGTGTGGTTCTGGGATTTTTGCTCACCGTTCTTGTGATCATTTTGACCCCACGGGGTGAGATCTTGCGTGGAGCCCCAGATCGAGGGAGATTATCAGTGGTCTTGTATGTCTTCCATTTCCTAATAATTGCTCCCACAGTTGATTTCTTCAAACCAAGCTGCTTACCTATTGCAGATTCAGTCTTCCCAGCCTGGTGCATGTCTACAATTTTGTTTCTGGTGTCCTTTGACAGCTCTTTGGTCTTGGCCATAGTGGAGTTTGGAGTGTGACTGTTTGAGGTTGTGGACAGGTGTCTTTTATACTGATAACAAGTTCAAACAGGTGCCATTAATACAGGTAACGAGTGGAGGACAGAGGAGCCTCTTAAAGAAGAAGTTACAGGTGTGTGAGAGACAGAAATCTTGCTTGTTTGTAGGTGACCAAATACTTATTTTCCACCATAATTTGCAAATAAATTCATTAAAAATCCTACAATGTGATTTTCTGGATTTTTTTTCCTCAATTTGTCTGTCATAGTTGACGTGTACCTATGATGAAAATTACAGGCCTCTCTCATCTTTTTAAGTGGGAGAACTTGAACAATTGGTGGCTGACTAAATACTTTTTTTTCCCCACTGTACAGTGTTGTAACAATGTGCAAATAGTTGAAGTATGAAAGGGAAAATAAATCAACATAAATATGGTTTGTATTTACAATGGTGTTTGTTCTTCACTGGTTGCCCTTTTCTTGTGGCAACCGGTCACAAATGTTGCTTCTGTGGTGGCACACTGTGGTATTTCACCCAGTAGATATGGGACTTTATCCAAAAATTGGATTTGTTTTCTAATTCTTTATGGGTCTTTGTAATCTGAGGGAAATACAGTGGGGGAAAAAAGTATTTAGTCAGCCACCAATTGTGCAAGTTCTACCACTTAAAAAGATGAGAGAGGCCTGTAATTTTCATCATAGGTACACGTCAACTATGACAGACAAAATGAGAAAAAAATCCAGAAAATCACATTGTAGGATTTTTAATGAATTTATTTGCAAATTATGGTGGAAAATAAGTATTTGGTCAATAACAAAAGTTTCTCAATACTTTGTTATATACCCTTTGTTGGCAATGACACAGGTCAAACGTTTTCTGTAAGTCTTCACAAGGTTTTCACACACTGTTGCTGGTATTTTGGCCCATTCCTCCATGCAGATCTCCTCTAGAGCAGTGATGTTTTGGGGCTGTCGCTGGGCAACACAGACTTTCAACTCCCTCCAAAGAATTTCTATGGGGTTGAGATCTGGAGACTGGCTAGGCCACTCCAGGACCTTGAAATGCTTATTACGAAGCCACTCCTTCGTTGACCGGGCGGTGTGTTTGGGATCATTGTCATGCTGAAAGTCCCAGCCACGTTTCATCTTCAATGCCCTTGCTGATGGAAGGACATTTTCACTCAAAATCTCACGATACATGGCCCCATTCATTCTTTCCTTTACACGGATCAGTCGTCCTGGTCCCTTTGCAGAAAAACAGCCCCAAAGCATGATGTTTCCACCCCCATGCTTCACAGTAGGTATTGTGTTTTTTGGATGCAACTCAGCATTCTTTGTCCTCCAAACACGACGAGTTGAGTTTTTAACCAAAAAAAGTTCTATTTTGGTTTCATCTGACCATATGACATTCTCCCCAATCCTCTTCTGGATCATCCAAATGCACTCTAGCAAACATCAGACGGGCCTGGACATGTACTGGCTTAAGCAGGGGGACACGTCTGGCACTGCATGATTTGAGTCCCTGCCTGCGTAGTGTGTTACTGATGGTAGGCTTTGTTACTTTGGTCCCATCTCTCTGCAGGTCATTCACTAGGTCCCCCGTGTGGATCTGGGATTTTTGCTCACCGTTCTTGTGATCATTTTGACCCCACGGGGTGAGATCTTGCGTGGAGCCCCAGATCGAGGGAGATTATCAGTGGTCTTGTATGTCTTCCATTTCCTAATAATTGCTCCCACAGTTGATTTCTTCAAACCAAGCTGCTTACCTATTGCAGATTCAGTCTTCCCAGCCTGGTGCATGTCTACAATTTTGTTTCTGGTGTCCTTTGACAGCTCTTTGGTCTTGGCCATAGTGGAGTTTGGAGTGTGACTGTTTGAGGTTGTGGACAGGTGTCTTTTATACTGATAACAAGTTCAAACAGGTGCCATTAATACAGGTAACGAGTGGAGGACAGAGGAGCCTCTTAAAGAAGAAGTTACAGGTCTGTGAGAGCCAGAAATCTTGCTTGTTTGTAGGTGACCAAATACTTATTTTCCACCATCATTTGCAAATAAATTCATTAAAAATCCTACAATGTGATTTTCTGGATTTTTTTTCCTCAATTTGTCTGTCATAGTTGACGTGTACCTATGATGAAAATTACAGGCCTCTCTCATCTTTTTAAGTGGGAGAACTTGCACAATTGGTGGCTGACTAAATACTTTTTTTCCCCACTGTATGTGTCTCTAATATGGTCATACAGTTAGCAGGAGGTTAGGACGTTCTGCTCGGTTTCCACTTCATTGTGTGGGCAGTGTGCACATAGCCTGTCTTCTCTTGAGGATCATACAGTGAGTTTCACCATAAAGGATCATACATCTCAAATCAGGAGCTCTTTTTCTGATGCTATGGTGCCTCATGCTGTCTTCATAGTATTCACGTAGGTAACCCACTACACAATCTCTATAGTAAAAGGACAACCCTAAGAAAAGCTCTGCAGTTTGATGTCAGTCAGTGGAAGAAGGATCCTGTCTCTTGGTTTGTGTCGTGTCTGGGAGTCACTGACTTCAACACTTGGCCCTTCCTCGCATTCCAGGTTCGCTGCAAGTTTTTCCCCTCGGTTTTTACTGGCATTTCCCTTCTGGACCGTTGCAAAGAGGATAATTCATCCCAACAGAATAACATCTCTCTTGCTCCCTTGCTCTCTTGCTCTCTCTCTCATTTTACTCATGTTTTCACTAACTCACATTCTCAGATTAAAGCTTCAGCTCAACATCTGTCATCTTTCTCTTCTGAGACCTGTTCTATATCTATGTCCAGAGCTCTCATGTAGACTACATTATATTTGCTCTGTCCTCTCCATGTAGACTACAGTATATTTGCTCTGTCCTCTCCATGTAGACTACAGTATATTTGCTCTGTCCTCTCCATGTAGACTACAGTATATTTGCTCTGTTCTCTCCATGTAGACTACAGTATATTTGCTCTGTTCTCTCCATGTAGACTACAGTATATTTGCTCTGTGTTCTCCATGTAGACTACAGTATATTTGCTCTGTTCTCTCCATGTAGACTACAGTATATTTGCTCTGTTCTTTCCATGTAGACCACAGTACATTTGCTTTGCTCTGTCCTCTCCATGTAGACTACAGTATATTTGCTCTGTTCTCTCCATGTAGACTACAGTATATTTGCTCTGTTATCTCCATGTAGACTACAGTACATTTGCTCTGTTCTTTCCATGTAGACCACAGTACATTTGCTTTGCTCTTTCCTCTCCATGTAGACTACAGTATATTTGCTCTGTTCTTTCCATGTAGACCACAGTACATTTGCTTTGCTCTGTTCTCTCTATGTAGACTACAGTATATTTGCTCTGTTCTCTCTATGTAGACTACAGTACAGTTGCTCTGTTCTCTCCATGTAGACCACAGTACATTTGCTTTGCTCTGTTCTCTCCATGTAGGCTACAGTATATTTGCTCTGTTCTCTCCATGTAGACTACAGTATATTTGCTCTGTTCTCTCCATGTAGGCTACAGTATATTTGCTCTGTTCTCTCCATGTAGACTACAGTATATTTGCTCTGTCCTCTCCATGTAGACTACAGTATATTTGCTCTGTTCTTTCCATGTAGACCACAGTACATTTGCTTTGCTCTGTTCTCTCTATGTAGACTACAGTATATTTGCTCTGTTCTCTCTATGTAGACTACAGTATAGTTGCTCTGTTCTCTCCATGTAGACCACAGTACATTTGCTTTGCTCTGTTCTCTCCATGTAGGCTACAGTATATTTGCTCTGTCCTCTCCATGTAGACTACAGTATATTTGCTCTGTCCTCTCCATGTAGACTACAGTATATTTGCTATTTCCTTTCCATGTAGACTACAGTATATTTGCTCTGTTCTTTCCATGTAGACCACAGTACATTTGCTTTGCTCTGTTCTCTCCATGTAGGCTACAGTATATTTGCTCTGTTCTCTCCATGTAGACTACAGTATATTTGCTCTGTTCATTCCATGTAGACCACAGTACATTTGCTTTGCTCTGTTCTCTCCATGTAGACTACAGTATATTTGCTCTGTTATCTCCATGTAGACTACAGTATATTTGCTCTGTTCTCTCCATGTAGGCTACAGTATATTTGCTCTGTTCTCTCTATGTAGACTACAGTATATTTGCTCTGTTCATTCCATGTAGACCACAGTACATTTTCTCTGTCCTCTCCATGTAGACTACAGTACATTTGCTTTGCTCTGTTCTCTCCATGTAGACTACAGTATATTTGCTCTGTCCTCTCCATGTAGACTACAGTATATTTGCTCTGTGTTCTCCATGTAGACTACAGTATATTTGCTCTGTTCTCTCTATGTAGACTACAGTATATTTGCTCTGTTCTCTCCATGTAGACTGCAGTATATTTGCACTGTAGACTCCATGTAGACTACAGTATATTTGCTCTGTTCTCTCTATGTAGACTACAGTATATTTGCTCTGTTCTCTCCATGTAGACTGCAGTATATTTGCACTGTAGACTCCATGTAGACTACAGTATATTTGCTCTGTGATCTCAATGTAGACTACAGTATATTTTCTTTGTTCTCTCCATGTAGACTACATTATATTTGCTCTGTTCTCTCCATGTAGGCTAAATTTGCAATACCTCTGTCTAATATTAGTGTGTAGAAAATTACATTCAAGTGCCAGCACACATTAAACAATCGGAAACATTTACAACTGGTGATGCCATATTACCAACTGACAGATATCCACATTATTTCTGCAATATACTGAACCGTGCTCCTATTGTTTTCTGTTTTAGACTTGGTTTCACGTGCATATTTTGGCTGAATAAGTATTCTGTATCATTTATCCCGTGTAAAGACACTCTTGCTGCTATGTATTTGAGATGGGATGGTTTCTCGGAACTAGACTAAGCCTATTGTTGTAATGAAAAGCCCTTCCAATAGAGATCAGTCCCATCTCTCAGCATAGCTCAGTGGAGCAGCAGTCAGTCAGCCTTATCTGCTCTCTGCTCCAGGGCACAACACACAGCACTTTGATCTGGCTCTGCACTGTCTCGTCCAATCACAGTCATGTCCACAGGCGCCCTGAAATTAGGCCCCGCCCCCTTACCCAACCCCATGCTGAAGAGAAATGGAGGGAGAGCCGGTGTGGGAGGGGGGGGAGAGAGAGACGAGGTGGGAGGGGGGAGAGAGAGAGAGAGAGAGACGAGGTGAGAAATAGAGGGAGAGAGTGAGCATATCATTGGAGATCTCCTCAGAGAACAGAGCGTAGTTCATTTATCAACACTATAGTGTCTGAACCTATTGTTCTGAACTGTGGGTTACAGTTACAGCTGACAAGCCTCCTGCCAGGGTTGTAAAAAATGAAATTAACATGAATGACTGTACCTGGTTTAACCAGGTTATATTAGTAGGTTAATAGATTAACATGAATGACTGTACCTGGTTTAACCAGGTTATATTAGTAGGTTAATAGATTAACATGAATGACTGTACCTGGTTTAACCAGGTTATATTAGTAGGTTAATAGATTAACATGAATGACTGTACCTGGTTTAACCAGGTTATATTAGTAGGTTAATAGATTAACATGAATGACTGTACCTGGTTTAACCAGGTTATATTAGTAGGCTACTAGATTAACATGAATGACTGTAACTGGTTTAACCAGGTTATATTTGAGGTTATAAACGTTTGTCTTTCAGAACAGTCCACTGTTATTGCTGGTCTGTGTTCATTCTAATGTGGACATTCATTCTAGTATTATGCTGCTCAGGGAGCAATGCACAGTGGGGTAATTTAGATGATTATACAGAGGTTACATGATGCCTGGACTTGTTTATCCATTGTACCTGACCTATAGGCTGTTTGTCGTACCTGGACTGACCTTTCTTTGGAATAACATGGACGTAAACAGGAGCATTAAGGACACAGGGACCCTAGGATGGTAATAACACATCATTAATGACCCCAGGGACACTAGGATGGTAATAACACAACATTAATGACACCAGGGACACTAGGACGGCAATAACACAACATTAATGACCCCAGGGACACTAGGATGGTAATAACACAACATTAATGACACCAGGGACACTAGGATGGAAATAACACAACATTAATGACCCCAGGGACCCTAGGATGGTAATAACACAACATTAATGACCCCAGGGACACTAGGATGTTAATAACACAACATTAATGACACCAGGGACACTAGGATGGTAATAACACAACATTAATGACACCAGGGACCCTAGGATGGTAATAACAGGAGCATTAAGGGATGGATGTTCCTTGAAAGTCCATATCAACGCCTCCTCTCCAAATGAAACAGACTTTGAGACATAGTTAGCTGAAAGGTTTATATATTTTACATGCCACGTATCAGTTAGTGATGTGCAGTTCACAAATGATGTATTATTTTTTGAATGACTCTTTTTACTCGAGAGTCATGATTTGTTTTTGTTTTCTGATCAACTCGTTCATTTTTAGTCTTTGGTTAGAGCTGCCGGTGCAGACTGAGTTACAGCAGGATTAATACACGTTCCTCCGGCTCAGCGGCTCCATCCACACGCTCCGACCAACAACTGTCTGCCGTACGTGGGCAGGGAAATAGATTGTGACCGTATAGAAGAAAAATACATGTTTAGAACTGATGATTTGATCCGCATGGTGCTAGAATGAATGAAATGAATTGATTATTGAATGTTATGAAGGGGCACAGCTTTGTAGAACCAAAACATGCACGGATCTGCTCTGCAAACGCGAACCGGAGAACTGATAGTTTGGGGGGCTGCAGTTCACGAATAACATTGTGCTTATCACGCTCATGGCAGTCAAGCAGTGGCAATTTTACAATGTGTTAGATGCATGCCAGCAAAGCCACTACACAACACAACACTAAACAATAACATTAATTGCACTATAACGCTGACAAATGGTGCCCACAAACTGTTAGGGCCTCCATAAAGCTGTCCCAACAGCAGAGTCCCAACAGCAGTCCCAACACCTTACCACCGCTACACCTGGCTATAAGTGGAGCCTTGTCTGGCAGTGAAATAGTTCATTCAGCCTCATTTACTGCCTTTTAAAAAAACATAGCTGATATGGCTGACTTGCTTAAACAAATGTGGTTTCTACTGACAATTGAGATGTACAAACTATGGCATAAGGGGACGACGAGCGGATAAGAGGCAATCCGTAATTCCGATTAAGACAATGAGCGAGCTAGGACGGACGTAGTCAATATAACTATTTGTTCAGCACTTTTGAAATGTGCAGCGACAGAATTCAGAACATGGGCCGTTCTTACAGTGTTCTCCCTGTACACCAAGTCAGAACCGTAGGATAAATAAAGGGGGCATATAAGCAGACAATGAAAGCTCTTACAATATTCGATGATGACATTTATCTAAAACAGGCTATAGGCTACATGTGCACCACCAAGTCAGAACAGTAGGCTAAATTATGAGGGAGGAAAGGGACCACATTATTAGGGTGAGGCACATGGGCTACTAACAGCTTACTACACAACATACACTTAGTATTACTTTCTTAGCTACAGTATACATATCTCCCTGGCATCATTTATGCAGCAACATACAAGACATATTTGGACTCACCTTGTTGTGCTGTGCTCACTTGAACAGGAAGGTGGTGCGGCGGTCCTTCGTGGCAAATTTTGTCATCAAACTTTGTCATCAAAGTCTGGCATTCTCTGGATTTATGGTGCTTTCAAGACAACTGGGAACTCAGGGGGGAAAAAACAAGGTTGACTCATGACGTCAGTGATCTTCAGGTTGGAGCTCTAGAAAGAGGCCCGAGTTCCCGACTTGGATGACCGTTGAAAACGTATTTTCCCAGTCGGAGCTAGTTTTTTTTTCAGTGTTCCCAGTTGTCTTGAACTCACTGAAGTCTGAGATTTCCCAGTTTCCAGTTGTTTCAAATGCGGCAGATGTCATGCTGGATTGTCAGCACGGCCAATGTTGAATGTTGATCCTTTTAAGCTTGGAAAAGAGACCCTTAATCCCAGACTTGGGACCACACACCCTCTCCACTGAATATCAGGCTAGTGATTACTTTGCAATGCTTGCAGTTAGCCACTGATTCCTTCCAAACCAGTCTTTGTTGAATTTGAGATTTCCAACTTGTTGTGTGATGTTTATGGCCGAAGAGCACCGAGACGTTGTATCTATAATTTATCTTCATATGACAAGGATTGAAACGGATTTGCCAGTAGATTGTCGACTTGATTCATGATGATGACTGCTAGCTAAGATTTTGAAAGTATGATGTTGACGTGATCAGTCCAATCAAAGCTACGGTACATATAAAGTGATTTGACATAATGTTAATGTAACTCTATGGCAGCATCCAAGGGGCTTGAATTTTCCAGCTCTCCCCGTAGATGTTGCGGTGACGTAGTGTCCCCATGAGTGACAGAACACTGAGCCAATCACGGCGCAACTAGAGAACATTACCAACCCCCTATGTTCCGCTGGCTGCCCCACCACCACAGAAAGCACTGAGCTAAGCTGAAACACCTGCATTTTGGAGCTGCGTTACTCAAGAAAGCAAAAAAGAGACCATGTTTGTATGCGGCTTTATTAACTCAATTATTTGTTTTAATTTACATTGTTTGCGAACTGATATGTGACACGTATTAATGACAAAATAACATGCCAAAAAATATATATTTTATTTTGGGCTGAACAGGTGGGGCTCTGGGTCGCCACTGCAGTCAAGCAATGCATTATAATATAATATGCCATTTAGCAGACGCTTTTATCCAAAGCGACTTAACAGTCATGCGTGCATACATTTTTTACGTATGGGTGGTCCCGGGGATCGAACCCACTACCCTGGCGTTACAAGTGCCATGCTCTACCAATGGAGCTACAAAGGACCAATATGGATCAGACCTGTCCCAAGTCTTAGGGATTATACACTAGTCTGTCAAAACAGGTGTGGTTCTGAGTCGCCACTGCAGTCAAGCAATGCATTCCGCCAAGAGTCGTTCACAATCTAGTCCGGTTGCGGCCAGAACTAGACCTCGTTTCAAATGTATCAAGATATAATTGTATTTGTATGCCTAGCAATTAACAAATGTACACAGTTGAAAGCACAGGTTTACAAGTCTCATTCACAAAAGACAGTTCCAATAAGCCTCCTATGGTGAATGAGAGGCTTGTAGAATCATGAAATTCTAGTTTTCAGTTCATCATTCACCGGTAGTGGGGTCCTGCATGCTCTGGGCATAACTGACTCAAATGAATGAAGTGAGTCGAAAGATTTGTTCTTTTGACTGAACGAGTCCAAAAGACCGAAGTCAGTTAAAGGTCAGTTACAGTCAGTTAAAAGTCAAAGTCAGTTAAAAGAGCTGAACTTCCCATCACGGGCGGCAGGTAGCCTGGCGGGTAGGAGCGTTGGGCCAGTAAACGAAAGGTTGCTGGATGGATTCCCCGAGCCGACAAGGTAAAAATCTGTGGTTCTGCCCCTGAGCAAGGCAGTTAAGCCACTGTTCCCCGGGTGCCGATGACGTGGATATCGATTAAGGCAGCCCCCCGCACCTCTCTGATTGAGGGGTTGGGTTAAATGTGGAAGACACATTTCAGTTGAATGCAGTCAGTTGTACAACTGACTAGGTATCCCTGTTTCCTATCAATATTAAAGACTATTTATGCTAATGCTAGGGGCTGCTATATGTGGAAATCGGACTAGACATTATTGTGTATATTTTTCAAATGTAGTTTCTATTTTTAGCATTTCAAACCAAAAAAGGGTATTATCACCCCTGTGGCTGGTGATTTGTGAGTCGTTTGTGATTAAGGGGAAATTGTCAGATTTATTCAGTGATGATTATAATGTTTCCATGTCAGAAACGGACAGATTTATTCAGCCATGAGTATAATGTTTCCATGTCAGAAACGGACAGATTTATTCAGCCATGAGTATAATGTTTCCATGTCAGAAACTCTTAATAATTACATATTGTAACTACAACCATACTGTCAAACTGAAGCTGCATGGACGTGGAACGTATTGCTGTCAATGAACCATCTGTCTCCAGTCTCCAGTTACAGCTCAGCAATCGTTCAGTTTCGTGTAAGACCATGCTCTGTAGATGCTGGGTACACACACACACGTAGAGATGAGCAGTGACTTTGACCAAATGTAGAAGTGCCCTTGAGAATCTCCAGTAGTCTGGTGGTCGTCCGTAGAACGTTTCTTAAGGAGAGAGACAGAGAAGTGTTAGTGGACCAGTGTTTTGACTAGCAGTAGATTGATGCTGAGGCCTCTCCCATCCTTTAATAAAGCCCAGTAGTTAAAGTGGGTCAGTGTTTTGACTAGCAGTAGATTGATGCTGAGGCCTCTCCCATCCTTTAATAAAGCCCAGTAGTTAAAGTGGACCAGTGTTTTGACTAGCAGTAGATTGATGCTGAGGCCTCTCCCATCCTTTAATAAAGCCCAGTAGTTAAAGTGGGTCAGTGTTTTGACTAGCAGTAGATTGATGCTGAGGCCTCTCCCATTCTTTACTCTAGCCCAGTAGTTAAAGTGGACCAGTGTTTTGACTAGCAGTAGATTGATGCTGAGGCCTCTCCCATCCTTTACTGAAGCCCAGTAGTTAAAGTGGACCAGTGTTTTGACTAGCAGTAGATTGATGCTGAGGCCTCTCCCATCCTTTAATAAAGCCCAGTAGTTAAAGTGGACCAGTGTTTTGACTAGCAGTAGATTGATGCTGAGGCCTCTCCCATCCTTTAATGAAGCCCAGTAGTTAAAGTGGACCAGTGTTTTGACTAGCAGTAGATTGATGCTGAGGCCTCTCCCATCCTTTACTAAAGCCCAGTAGTTAAAGTGGACCAGTGTTTTGACTAGCAGTAGATTGATGCTGAGGCCTCTCCCATCCTTTAATAAAGCCCAGTAGTTAAAGTGGACCAGTGTTTTGACTAGCAGTAGATTGATGCTGAGGCCTCTCCCATCCTTTAATAAAGCCCAGTAGTTAAAGTGGACCAGTGTTTTGACTAGCAGTAGATTGATGCTGAGGCCTCTCCCATCCTTTACTGAAGCCCAGTAGTTAAAGTGGACCAGTGTTTTGACTAGCAGTAGATTGATGCTGAGGCCTCTCCCATCCTTTAATGAAGCCCAGTAGTTAAAGTGGACCAGTGTTTTGACTAGCAGTAGATTGATGCTGAGGCCTCTCCCATCCTTTAATAAAGCCCAGTAGTTAAAGTGGACCAGTGTTTTGACTAGCAGTAGATTGATGCTGAGGCCTCTCCCATCCTTTAATAAAGCCCAGTAGTTAAAGTGGACCAGTGTTTTGACTAGCAGTAGATTGATGCTGAGGCCTCTCCCATCCTTTAATAAAGCCCAGTAGTTAAAGTGGACCAGTGTTTTGACTAGCAGTAGATTGATGCTGAGGCCTCTCCCATCCTTTAATAAAGCCCAGTAGTTAAAGTGGACCAGTGTTTTGACTAGCAGTAGATTGATGCTGAGGCCTCTCCCATCCTTTACTGAAGCCCAGTAGTTAAAGTGGACCAGTGTTTTGACTAGCAGTAGATTGATGCTGAGGCCTCTCCCATCCTTTAATAAAGTCCAGTAGTTAAAGTGGACCAGTGTTTTGACTAGCAGTAGATTGATGCTGAGGCCTCTCCCATCCTTTAATAAAGCCCAGTAGTTAAAGTGGACCAGTGTTTTGACTAGCAGTAGATTGATGCTGAGGCCTCTCCCATTCTTTACTCTAGCCCAGTAGTTAAAGTGGACCAGTGTTTTGACTAGCAGTAGATTGATGCTGAGGCCTCTCCCATCCTTTAATAAAGCCCAGTACATGTCTGTGGTGTTCTTAGACTCAGGTCTTTGACTTCATTCTAACAATAACTTTGTTTAAGGAGGAGGAGACGTACCCTTGAAAACTTCAGTGGCTGCTCTGATTGCTCAGAGACCGCTCTGCTCTGCGAGCTCTACTAAATAGACTGATTCATTGATTTGTGCTTATACGTTTACTCAACTCTGTGCTTCAGATTTAATCGTAAGGGAATAATAGCATGATGTATACTTCATCCCTATATAGCCTATACGAAGGGCCCAGAGGTTTTCTTTGTCAGGTAACGTGGTCAGGAATAAACTCCTGGTCCTACATACTGTGCAGTGTGAACTATAAAATGACAGAAGTGTGGATTGTCAATGATTGGCTGAAATATTTGAGACCTTGAGAATGACTCCACTTTTCCCAGTTAAATTATTTCTCTACGGGGACCGGGCTTGGCAATATGAGTTTAATTTGCAGGGGTTCGAGAGGTGAGAGCAGAGGTTAGAAAAGGAGATAAATACTATTATTGAAGGGAAATTGCATGTTGAAATGTCAGCCAGCCATATTGTATCACATTGCTGTGTTGAATGAAATTCCTCATATGGATGACATACAGTATTGTAGAAACTATACTTATATTAATGTTTAAAAAACATATATTTCACCCTCCGCTTCTGAGTTAACTTATACAGTAATAACCCCGAAAGTGAAATTTGAATGAAATGTTATTTTATATAACAAGTTAGTTTTAGAAATAAACATACAACATATGAAATGTATGTAAGAGCATTTCATGATAAGCTATGATGTCAGATATTGGCGTTTAAATGGCCAGTAAATGCCAGCTTCCTCCTCATCCAAAGCACAGAGTGTGGGTCTGGGAGATAACAGGGAGACCAGACTGGTAACAGACCAGGGCTGTAGAGGACAGGATTAGACAGGGAGCAGAGTGATAAGCAGACCAGACTGGTAACAGACCAGGGCTGTAGAGGACAGGATTAGACAGGTAGTAGAGTGACAAGCAGACCAGACTGGTAACAGACCAGGGCTGTAAAGGACAGGATTAGACAGGGAGCAGAGTGACAAGCAGACCAGACTGGTAACAGACCAGGGCTGTAAAGGACAGGATTAGACAGGGAGCAGAGTGACAAGCAGACCAGACTGGTAACAGACCAGGGCTGTAAAGGACAGGATTAGACAGGGAGCAGAGTGACAAGCAGACCAGACTGGTAACAGACCAGGGCTGTAAAGGACAGGATTAGACAGGGAGCAGAGTGACAAGCAGACCAGACTGGTAACAGACCAGGGCTGTAGAGGACAGGATTAGACAGGGAGCAGAGTGACAAGCAGACCAGACTGGTAACAGACCAGGGCTGTAGAGGACAGGATTAGACAGGTAGCAGAGTGACAAGCAGACCAGACTGGTAACAGACCAGGGCTGTAGAGGACAGGATTAGACAGGGAGCAGAGTGACAAGCAGACCAGACTGGTAACAGACCAGGGCTGTAGAGGACAGGATTAGACAGGGAGCAGAGTGACAAGCAGACCAGACTGGTAACAGACCAGGGCTGTAGAGGACAGGATTAGACAGGGAGCAGAGTGACAAGCAGACCAGACTGGTAACAGACCAGGGCTGTAAAGGACAGGATTAGACAGGGAGCAGAGTGACAAGCAGACCAGACTGGTAACAGACCAGGGCTGTAAAGGACAGGATTAGACAGGGAGCAGAGTGACAAGCAGACCAGACTGGTAACAGACCAGGGCTGTAAAGGACAGGATTAGACAGGGAGCAGAGTGACAAGCAGACCAGACTGGTAACAGACCAGGGCTGTAGAGGACAGGATTAGACAGGTAGCAGAGTGACAAGCAGACCAGACTGGTAACAGACCAGGGCTGTAAAGGACAGGATTAGACAGGGAGCAGAGTGACAAGCAGACCAGACTGGTAACAGACCAGGGCTGTAGAGGACAGGATTAGACAGGGAGCAGAGTGACAAGCAGACCAGACTGGTTACAGACCAGGGCTGTAAAGGACAGGATTAGACAGGGAGCAGAGTGACAAGCAGACCAGACTGGTAACAGACCAGGGCTGTAGAGGACAGGATTAGACAGGGAGCAGAGTGACAAGCAGACCAGACTGGTAACAGACCAGGGCTGTAGAGGACAGGATTAGACAGGGAGCAGAGTGACAAGCAGACCAGACTGGTAACAGACCAGGGCTGTAGAGGACAGGATTAGACAGGGAGCAGAGTGACAAGCAGACCAGACTGGTAACAGACCAGGGCTGTAAAGGACAGGATTAGACAGGGAGCAGAGTGACAAGCAGACCAGACTGGTAACAGACCAGGGCTGTAAAGGACAGGATTAGACAGGGAGCAGAGTGACAAGCAGACCAGACTGGTAACAGACCAGGGCTGTAAAGGACAGGATTAGACAGGGAGCAGAGTGACAAGCAGACCAGACTGGTAACAGACCAGGGCTGTAGAGGACAGGATTAGACAGGGAGCAGAGTGACAAGCAGACCAGACTGGTAACAGACCAGGGCTGTAGAGGACAGGATTAGACAGGGAGCAGAGTGACAAGCAGACCAGACTGGTAACAGACCAGGGCTGTAGAGGACAGGATTAGACAGGGAGCAGAGTGACAAGCAGACCAGACTGGTAACAGACCAGGGCTGTAAAGGACAGGATTAGACAGGGAGCAGAGTGACAAGCAGACCAGACTGGTAACAGACCAGGGCTGTAAAGGACAGGATTAGACAGGGAGCAGAGTGACAAGCAGACCAGACTGGTAACAGACCAGGGCTGTAGAGGACAGGATTAGACAGGGAGCAGAGTGACAAGCAGACCAGACTGGTAACAGACCAGGGCTGTAGAGGACAGGATTAGACAGGGAGCAGAGTGACAAGCAGACCAGACTGGTAACAGACCAGGGCTGTAGAGGACAGGATTAGACAGGGAGCAGAGTGACAAGCAGACCAGACTGGTAACAGACCAGGGCTGTAGAGGACAGGATTAGACAGGGAGCAGAGTGACAAGCAGACCAGACTGGTAACAGACCAGGGCTGTAGAGGACAGGATTAGACAGGTAGCAGAGTGACAAGCAGACCAGCCTGGTAACAGACCAGGGCTGTAGAGGACAGGATTAGACAGGGAGCAGAGTGACAAGCAGACCAGGGCTGTAAAGGACAGGATTAGACAGGGAGCAGAGTAACAAGCAGACCAGACTGGTAACAGACCAGGGCTGTAAAGGACAGGATTAGACAGGGAGCAGAGTGACAAGCAGACCAGACTGGTAACAGACCAGGGCTGTAAAGGACAGGATTAGACAGGGAGCAGAGAGACAAGCAGACCAGACTGGTAACAGACCAGGGCTGTAAAGGACAGGATTAGACAGGGAGCAGAGTGACAAGCAGACCAGACTGGTAACAGACCAGGGCTGTAAAGGACAGGATTAGACAGGGAGCAGAGAGACAAGCAGACCAGACTGGTAACAGACCAGGTCTGTAGAGGACAGGATTAGACAGGGAGCAGAGTGACAAGCAGACCAGACTGGTAACAGACCAGGGCTGTAAAGGACAGGATTAGACAGGGAGCAGAGTGACAAGCAGACCAGACTGGTAACAGACCAGGGCTGTGAAGGATTAGACAGGGAGCAGAGTGACAAGCAGACCAGACTGGTAACAGACCAGGGCTGTAAAGGACAGGATTAGACAGGGAGCAGAGTGACAAGCAGACCAGACTGGTAACAGACCAGGGCTGTACAGGACAGGATTAGACAGGGAGCAGAGTGACAAGCAGACCAGACTGGTAACAGACCAGGGCTGTAGAGGACAGGATTAGACAGGGAGCAGAGTGACAAGCAGACCAGACTTGTAACAGACCAGGGCTGTAGAGGACAGGATTAGACAGGTAGCAGAGTGACAAGCAGACCAGCCTGGTAACAGACCAGGGCTGTAGAGGACAGGATTAGACAGGGAGCAGAGTGACAAGCAGACCAGACTGGTAACAGACCAGGGCTGTAGAGGACAGGATTAGACAGGGAGCAGAGTGACAAGCAGACCAGACTGGTAACAGACCAGGGCTGTAAAGGACAGGATTAGACAGGGAGCAGAGAGACAAGCAGACCAGACTGGTAACAGACCAGGGCTGTAAAGGACAGGATTAGACAGGGAGCAGAGTGACAAGCAGACCAGACTGGTAACAGACCAGGGCTGTAGAGGACAGGATTAGACAGGGAGCAGAGTGACAAGCAGATCAGACTGGTAACAGACCAGACTGGTAACAGACCAGGGCTGTAAAGGACAGGATTAGACAGGGAGCAGAGTGACAAGCAGACCAGACTGGTAACAGACCAGGGCTGTAAAGGACAGGATTAGACAGGGAGCAGAGTGACAAGCAGACCAGACTGGTAACAGACCAGGGCTGTAAAGGACAGGATTAGACAGGGAGCAGAGTGACAAGCAGACCAGACTGGTAACAGACCAGGTCTGTAGAGGACAGGATTAGACAGGGAGCAGAGTGACAAGCAGACCAGACTGGTAACAGACCAGGGCTGTAGAGGACAGGATTAGACAGGGAGCAGAGTGACAAGCAGACCAGACTGGTAACAGACCAGGGCTGTAAAGGACAGGATTAGACAGGGAGCAGAGTGACAAGCAGACCAGACTGGTAACAGACCAGGGCTGTAGAGGACAGGATTAGACAGGGAGCAGAGTGACAAGCAGACCAGACTGGTAACAGACCAGGGCTGTAAAGGACATGATTAGACAGGGAGCAGAGTGACAAGCAGACCAGACTGGTAACAGACCAGGGCTGTAAAGGACCAGACTGGTAACAGACCAGGTCTGTAAAGGACAGGATTAGACAGGGAGCAGAGTGACAAGCAGACCAGACTGGTAACAGACCAGGGCTGTAGAGGACAGGATTAGGCAGGGGGCAGAGTGACAAGCAGACCAGACTGGTAACAGACCAGGGCTGTAAAAGACAGGATTAGACAGGGAGCAGAGTGACAAGCAGACCAGACTGGTAACAGACCAGGGCTGTAGAGGACAGGATTAGACAGGGAGCAGAGTGACAAGCAGACCAGACTGGTAACAGACCAGGGATGTAGAGGACAGGATTAGACAGGGAGCAGAGTGACAAGCAGACCAGACTGGTAACAGACCAGGGCTGTAGAGGACAGGATTAGACAGGGAGCAGAGTGACAAGCAGACCAGACTGGTAACAGACCAGGGCTGTAGAGGACAGGATTAGACAGGGAGCAGAGTGACAAGCAGACCAGACTGGTAACAGACCAGGGCTGTAAAGGACAGGATTAGACAGGGAGCAGAGTGACAAGCAGACCAGACTGGTAACAGACCAGGGCTGTAGAGGACAGGATTAGACAGGGAGCAGAGTGACAAGCAGACCAGACTGGTAACAGACCAGGGCTGTAGAGGACAGGATTAGACAGGGAGCAGAGTGACAAGCAGACCAGACTGTTAACAGACCAGGGCTGTAGAGGACAGGATTAGACAGGGAGCAGAGTGACAAGCAGACCAGACTGGTAACAGACCAGGGCTGTAAAGGACAGGATTAGACAGGGAGCAGAGTGACAAGCAGACCAGACTGGTAACAGACCAGGGCTGTAGAGGACAGGATTAGACAGGGAGCAGAGTGACAAGCAGACCAGACTGGTAACAGACCAGGTCTGTAAAGGACAGGATTAGACAGGTAGCAGAGTGACAAGCAGACCAGACTGGTAACAGACCAGGGCTGTAAAGGACAGGATTAGACAGGTAGCAGAGTGACAAGCAGACCAGACTGGTAACAGATCAGGGCTGTAAAGGACAGGATTAGACAGGGAGCAGAGTGACAAGCAGACCAGATTGGTAACAGACCAGGTCTGTAGAGGACAGGATTAGACAGGGAGCAGAGTGACAAGCAGACCAGACTGGTAACAGACCAGGGCTGTAAAGGACAGGATTAGACAGGGAGCAGAGTGACAAGCAGACCAGACTGGTAACAGACCAGGTCTGTAGAGGACAGGATTAGACAGGGAGCAGAGTGACAAGCAGACCAGACTGGTAACAGACCAGGGCTGTAGAGGACAGGATTAGACAGGGAGCAGAGAGACAAGCAGACCAGACTGGTAACAGACCAGGGCTGTAAAGGACAGGATTAGACAGGGAGCAGAGTGACAAGCAGACCAGACTGGTAACAGACCAGGGCTGTAGAGGACAGGATTAGACAGGGAGCAGAGTGACAAGCAGACCAGACTGGTAACAGACCAGGGCTGTAGAGGACAGGATTAGACAGGGAGCAGAGTGACAAGCAGACCAGACTGGTAACAGACCAGGGCTGTAAAGGACAGGATTAGACAGGGAGCAGAGTGACAAGCAGACCAGACTGGTAACAGACCAGGGCTGTAGAGGACAGGATTAGACAGGGAGCAGAGTGACAAGCAGACCAGACTGGTAACAGACCAGGGCTGTAGAGGACAGGATTAGACAGGGAGCAGAGTGACAAGCAGACCAGACTGGTAACAGACCAGGGCTGTAAAGGACAGGATTAGACAGGGAGCAGAGTGACAAGCAGACCAGACTGGTAACAGACCAGGGCTGTAAAGGACAGGATTAGACAGGGAGCAGAGTGACAAGCAGACCAGACTGGTAACAGACCAGGGCTGTAGAGGACAGGATTAGACAGGGAGCAGAGAGACAAGCAGACCAGACTGGTAACAGACCAGGGCTGTAGAGGACAGGATTAGACAGGGAGCAGAGTGACAAGCAGACCAGACTGGTAACAGACCAGGGCTGTAAAGGACAGGATTAGACAGGGAGCAGAGTTACAAGCAGACCAGACTGGTAACAGACCAGGGCTGTAGAGGACAGGATTAGACAGGGAGCAGAGTGACAAGCAGACCAGACTGGTAACAGACCAGGGCTGTAGAGGACAGGATTAGACAGGGAGCAGAGTGACAAGCAGACCAGACTGGTAACAGACCAGGGCTGTAGAGGACAGGATTAGACAGGGAGCAGAGTGACAAGCAGACCAGACTGGTAACAGACCAGGGCTGTAGAGGACAGGATTAGACAGGGAGCAGAGTGACAAGCAGACCAGACTGGTAACAGACCAGGGCTGTAGAGGACAGGATTAGACAGGGAGCAGACCAGACAAGCAGTTCCATTTGTTTTTGTAGGAGATGAGTTTTTATTTGAGTGTGTTTGTAGTCTTTCATTTCTCCATTACATAAATGTAGCTGGTCAACTGCATCAGGGCATATTGGCTTTACAGTGTTGCTATCTGGATAATGTTGATCACCACATGACATCGCCACATGACATCCCCGCATGACATCCCCGCATGACATCCCCACATGACATCCCCACATGACATCCCCGCATGACATCCCCACATGACATCTCCACATGACATCACCACATGACATCCCCACATGACATCCCCACATGACATCCCCACATGACATCTCCACATGACATCACCACATGACATCCCCACATGACATCCCCGCATGACATCCCCACATGACATCTCCACATGACATCACCACATGACATCCCCACATGACATCCCCGCATGACATCCCCACATGACATCTCCACATGACATCACCACATGACATCCCCACATGACATCCCCGCATGACATCCCCACATGACATCTCCACATGACATCACCACATGACATCCCCACATGACATCCCCGCATGACATCCCCACATGACATCCCCACATGACATCCCCACATGACATCCCCACATGACATCCCCACATGACATCCCCACATGACATCCCCACATGACATCACCACATGACATCCCCACATGACATCCCCGCATGACATCCCCACATGACATCTCCACATGACATCACCACATGACATCCCCACATGACATCCCCGCATGACATCCCCACATGACATCCCCACATGACATCCCCGCATGACATCCCCACATGACATCCCCACATGACATCACCACATGACATCCCCGCATGACATCTCCACATGACATCACCACATGACATCCCCGCATGACATCTCCACATGACATCTCCGCATGACATCACCACATGACATCACCACATGACATCCCCGCATGACATCACCACATGACATCACCAGTGTTACCTACTGTAGCACACTGTATCATTCTCATTTAAATATATGGATGTAATATATGTCCTCAAGTATAGGCCCCATGCAATATACACTACTGTTCAAAAGTTTGGGTTCACTTAAGAAAATCATTTTTTTTTTTGTCCATTAAAATAACATCAAATTCATCAGAAACACAGTGTAGACATTGTTAATGTTGTAAATGGCTATTGTAGCTGGAAACGGCTGATTTGTAGTGGAATATCTACATAGGCGTACAGAGGCCCATTATCAGCAACCATCAGTCCTGTGTTCCAATGGCACGTTGTGTTTGCTAATCCAAGGTTATCATTTTAAAAGGCTAATTGATCATTAGAAAACCCTTTTGCAATTATGTGAGCACAGCTGAAAACTGTTGTGCTGATTAAAGAAGCAATAAAACTGGCCTTCTTGAGACTAGTTGAGTATCTGGAGCATCAGCAATTGTGGGTTCGATTAAAGGCTCAAAATGGCCAGAAACAAATAACTTTCTTCTGAAACTCGTCAGTCTATTCTTGTTCTGAGAAATGAAGGCTATTCCATGCAAGAAATTGCCAAGAAACTGAAGATCTCGTACAACGCTGTGTACTACTCCCTTCACAGAACAGCGCAAACTGGCTCTAACCAGAATAGAAAGAGGAGTGGGAGGCCCCGGTGCACAACTGAGCAAGAGTTCCTCTGTGGAGATGGGAGGAACCTTCCAGAAGGACAACCATCTCTGCAGCACTCCACCAATCAGGCCTTTATGGTAGAGTGGCCAGACGGAAGCCACTCCTCAGTAAAAGGAACATGACAGCCCGCTCGGAGTTTGCCAAAAGGCACCGAAAGGACTCTCAGACCATGAGAAACAAGATTCTCTAGTCTGATGAAACCAAGATTGAACTCTATGACCTGAATGCCGAAGAGTCACGTCTGGAGGAAACCTGGCACCATCCCTACGGTGAAGCATGGTGGTGGCAGCATCATGCATTGGGGATGTTTTTCAGCAGCAGGGACTGGGAGACTAGTCAGGATTGAGGGAAAGATGAACGGAGCAAAGTACAGAGAGATCCTTGATGAAAACCTGCTCCAGAGCGCTCAGTACCTCAGACTGGGGCGAAGTTTCACCTTCCAACAGGACAATGACCCTAAGCACCGGCCAATACAAAGCAGGAGTGCCTTCGGGACAAGTCTCTGCATGTCCTTGAGTGGCCCAGCCAGAGCCCGGTCTTGAACCCGATCGAGCATCTCTGGAGAGATCTGAAAATAGCTGTGCAGTGATGCTCCCCATCCAACCTGACAGAGCTTGAGAGGATCTGCAGAGAAGAATGGGAGAAACTCCCCAAATACAGGTGTGCCAAGCCTGTAGCGTCATACCCAAGAAGACTCGAGGCTGTAATCGCTGCCAAAGGTGCTTCATCAAAGTACTGAGTAAAGGGTCTGAATACTTATAGTACCAGTCAAAATATTGAACACACCCACTCATTCTAGGGTTTGACTTTATTTTTACTATTTTCTACATTGTAGAATAATAGTGAAGACATCAAAACTATGAAATAACACATATGGATCATGTAGTAAACATGATTGGTAAAAGACAAAGTCCATAGTATGGCAAGAACAGCTCAAATAAGCAAAGACAAATGACAGTCCATCATTACTATAAGACGTGAAGGTCAGCCAATCCGGAAAATTCAAGAACTTTGAACGTTTCTTCAAGTGCAGTCGCAAAAACCATCAAGCGCTATGATGAAACTGGCTCTCATGAGGACCGCCACAGGAAAGGAAGACCCAGAGTTAACTGTGCTGCAGAGGATACGTTCATTAGAGTTACCAGCCTCAGAAATTGCAGCCCAAATAAATGCTTCACAGAGTTCAAGTAACAGACACATCTCAACATCAACTGTTCAGAGGAGACTTTGTGAATCAGGCTTTGATGGTCGAATTGCTGCAAAGAAACCACTATTAAAGGACAACAATAAGAAGAAGATACCTGCTTGGGCCAAGAAACACGAGCAATGAACATTAGACCGGTGGAAATTTGTCCTTTGGTCTGGAGATTTTTGGTTCCAACCGCCGTGGCTTTGTGAGACGCGGTGTGGGTGAACAGATGAACTCCGCATATGTATTTCCCACCGTAAAGCATGGAGGAGGAGGTGTTATGGTGTGGGGGTGCTTTGCTGGTGACACTGTCTGTGATTTATTTAGAATTCAATACACACTTAACCAGCATGGCTACCACAGCATTCTGCAGCGATACGCCATCCCATCTGGTTTGGGATTAGTGGGACTATCATTTGTTTTTCAACAGGACAATGACCCAACACACCTCCAGGCTGTGTAAGGGCTATTTTACCAAGAAGGAGAGTGATGGAGTGTTGCATCAGATGACCTGGCCTCCACAATCCCCCGACCTCAACCCAATTTAGACGGTTTGGGATGAGTCGGACCACAGAGTGAAGGAAAAGCAGCCAACAAGTGCTCAGCATATGTGGGAACTCCTTCAAGACTGTTGGAAAAGCATTCCAGGTGAAGCTGGTTGAGAGAATGCAAAGCTGTCATCAAGGCAGGGTGGCTATTTTAAGAATCTCAAATCTAAAATATATTTGA
>NW_025534076.1:182500-217500 GCF_020615455.1 Coregonus clupeaformis
TTGGTAGAGGGAAGTGATCTCAGAGACCAGGCCTGTAATTTGTAAAGAGACGTCGTGATCATAAAGCGTTGTCCTAATTATAAGAGTGTACCACTTTACCAAAGAGCTGTGGTGACAGTGCAGTGCTACGCAGTGGTAGGTAGTGGTGATGATATGCAGAAAGAGAAAGAAGGAGAACATTACTGAATGAGAGAAATGAGAGGGGAAGTGTTTGCAAAGGAATGCCCATGTGGAAATAGAAAACGGCAATTACTTCATTATTACCACGACGTTCATATTTTTTCCACTTTTCTGAACCTTGGAGTTTTTTGAAGTACGGGAGTTTATTCGGTTGTTAAACTGTATGGTAACGCTAGGTGTAAAATAGTAAATAATGAGTACTTCTCATAAAGTTTTAAACTGTCAAGAGGGGTAAAACAAGGTTGTCCACTATCGGCATATCTATTTATTATGGCCATCGAAATGTTAGCTATTAAAGTCCAACAATAGTATCAAGGGCCTAGAAATCCAGGGCATAAAAGCAAAGGTGTAATGTACGCTGATTATTTTTGTTTTCTTTTAAATCCACAATTTGGACCTCTCCACAGCCTCATAGATTATCTAGATACTTTTGGACACACCTACTCATTCAAGGGTTTTTCTTTATTTTTACAATTTTCTACTTTGTAGAATAATAGTGAAGACATCAAAACTATGAAATAACACATATGGAATCATGTAGTAACCAAAAAAGAGTTAAACAAATCAAAATATATTAGTAGCCACTCTTTGCTTTGATGACAGCTTTGCACACTCTTGGCATTTTCTCAACCAGCTTCATGAGGTAGACACCTGTAATGCTTTTCTAACAGTCTTGAATGAGTTCCCACATGCTGAGCACTTGTTGGCTGCTTTTTTTACGCTCTGCGGTCCAACTCATCTCAAACCATCTCAATTGGGTTGAGATCGGGTGATTGTGGAGGCCAGGTCAAGCTGCAGAATACTGTGGTAGCCATGCTGGTTAAGTGTGCCTTGAATTCTAAATATATCACCGACAGTGTCACCAGCAAAGCACCCCCACACCATAACACCTCCTCCTCCATGTTCCACGGTGGGAACCACACATGCGGAGATCATCCGTTTACCTACTCTACTCTGTTTTCTCTGTCTTTCAGTGGTAAAGCTGTTGTTTTCTTTGTCTTTCAGTGGTAAAGCTGTTGTTTTCTCTGTCTTTCAGTGGTAAAGCTGTTGTTTTCTCTGTCTTTCAGTGGTAAAGCTGTTGTTTTCTCTGTCTTTCAGTGGTAAAGCTGTTGTTTTCTCTGTCTTTCAGTGGTAAAGCTGTTGTTTTCTCTGTCTTTCAGTGGTAAAGCTGTTGTTTTCTCTGTCTTTCAGTGGTAAAGCTGTTGTTTTCTCTGTCTTTCAGTGGTAAAGCTGTTGTTTTCTCTGTCTTTCAGTGGTAAAGCTGTTGTTTTCTCTGTCTTTCAGTGGTAAAGCTGTTGTTTCTCTGTCTTTCAGTGGTAAAGCTGTTGTTTTCTCTGTCTTTCAGTGGTAAAGCTGTTGTTTTCTCTGTCTTTCAGTGGTAAAGCTGTTGTTTTCTCTGTCTTTCAGTGGTAAAGCTGTTGTTTTCTCTGTCTTTCAGTGGTAAAGCTGTTGTTTTCTCTGTCTTTCAGTGTTAAAGCTGTTGTTTTCTCTGTCTTTCAGTGGTAAAGCTGTTGTTTTCTCTGTCTTTCAGTGGTCAATTGTTGGTGAAATGGTTGATTAACAGTGTGGTCTGACGTGCACCAGAATGGATCCGATTCTTTCGGCACCTCAGTTATGGGGCTATGTTACTGCCAGTATTGTTGTTAATGCATTTACCTTTACATTTTAGTCATTTTGCAGACGCTCTTATCCAGAGTGACTTACAGTTAATTTTTTTTCGTACAGTAGAAACTAGGGTGAAAGAGCAAAGAGTGACAGAGGGAGAGAGAGGTAGATCTCACAAAGATAGAAATGACTAGAGTTTTTCAGGACAACTTGACTTCTTGGTGTTTTTTTCTGTGGTTAAACAATTGGGTGAAACGGTTGAGTAACAGTTGTGGTCTGTCTTTCACCAGTTGGTCAGATTCTTTGGGCATCCTGATCTCTTCCCACAGCTGCTGCAAGCAAGACTATGGGCACCAAAGTGTTTGATGTAGTAGTTTGATATAGTAGTTTGATATAGTTGTTTCATATAGTAGTTTCATATTGTAGTTTGATATAGTAGTGTGATATAGTTGTTTCATATAGTAGTTTCATATTGTAGTTTGATATCAAGTGACTACTATAGTATGAATGTCAATGATCCCTCTGACCATGATCTCACCCACTGATAAACGTGACTGACCTCAAAATAAACCTCAACTGACCTGTTTTATCAATCCACCCAGCGCTCTATGGATTTTAGAACGTCTTGATTGACTTGTATTACCTTTGTTGATCCGTCATGAATACATGTCCCAATAGGTCTGAGAGCAGGCATCTGCTTGATTGTGGGGTAGATGCACAGTTCTAATGGAACATTAATTAGTTATAGTGTGGATCCAGCTGGCAATCATCTACCTGTCCTGTACTGACAATGGATATGACTCAATGATTTAATTGCAGCACAAACAAAGAGTGAAAACAGGACATTCAGATGATAGTTGATAGTGACCTGAAAGCTAGACAGCTGGGCAAGATGGGGAGATGTTCTGTCACTACAACGTTATCAGACAGATTACACCATCTGGGAGTGGCCTGCGTGTGTGTCTCTGTGTGTGTGGCTGTGTTTGTGTCTCTGTGTGTTTGTGTTTGTGTGTGTTTGTGTGTGGCTGTGTTTGTGTCTCTCTGTGTGTGTGCGTGTGTGTGTGTGTGTGTGTGTGTGTGTGTGTGTGTGTGTGTGTGTGTGCTGTGTGTGTGTGTGTGGCTGTGTTTGTGTCTGTGTGTGTGTGTGTGTGTGGCTGTGTTTGTGTCTGTGTTTGTGTCTGTGTGTGTGTGTGTGTGTGTGTGGCTGTGTTTGTGTCTCTTTCTGTGTGTGTGTGTGTTTGTGTGGCTGTGTTTGTGTCTCAGTGTGTGTGTGTAAGTGAGGCTGTATTTGTGTCTCTTTCTGTGTGTGTGTGTGTGTTTGTGTGGCTGTGTTTGTGTCTCTCTCTGTGTGTGTGTGTGTGTGGCGGTGTGTGTGTCTCTCTCTGTGTGTGTGTGTGTTTGTGTGTGTGTGGCTGTGTTTGTGTCTCTGTGTGTATGTTTGTGTGTTTGCGTGCGTGTGTGTGTGGCTGTGTTTGTGTGTTTGCGTGCGTGTGTGTGTGGCTGTGTTTGTGTGTTTGCGTGCGTGCGTGTGTGTGTGGCTGTGTTTGTGTGTTTGCGTGCGTGTGTGTGTGGCTGTGTTTGTGTCTCTGTGTGTATGTTTGTGTGTTTGCGTGCGTGTGTGTGTGGCTGTGTTTGTGTGTTTGCGTGCGTGTGTGTGTGGCTGTGTTTGTGTGTTTGCGTGCGTGCGTGTGTGTGTGGCTGTGTTTGTGTGTTTGCGTGCGTGTGTGTGTGGCTGTGTTTGTGTCTCTGTGTGTATGTTTGTGTGTTTGCGTGCGTGTGTGTGTGGCTGTGTTTGTGTGTTTGCGTGCGTGTGTGTGTGGCTGTGTTTGTGTGTTTGCGTGCGTGCGTGTGTGTGTGGCTGTGTTTGTGTGTTTGCGTGCGTGTGTGTGTGGCTGTGTGTGTGTGTGTGCGTGCGTGTGTGGATCTCTTGTTATGTCAGCGTTGGAAATCCACTTTGATTGGGATTACATAAACCCTGTCTGTTCTAACCCTCCTGTTCTGTATTAGTATCCTGTCCTGGTTCAATCTGAAGTCTAACCCTCCTGTTCTGTATTAGTAACCTGTCCTGGTTCAATCTGAAGTCTAACCCTCCTGTTCTGTATTAGTACCCTGTCCTGGTTCAATCTGAAGTCTAACCCTCCTGTTCTGTATTAGTAACCTGTCCTGGTTCAATCTGAAGTCTAACCCTCCTGTTCTGTATTAGTATCCTGTCCTGGTTCAATCTGAAGTCTAACCCTCCTGTTCTGTATTAGTAACCTGTCCTGGTTCAATCTGAAGTCTAACCCTCCTGTTCTGTATTAGTAACCTGTCCTGGTTCAATCTGAAGTCTAACCCTCCTGTTCTGTATTAGTAACCTGTCCTGGTTCAATCTGAAGTCTAACCCTCCTGTTCTGTATTAGTACCCTGTCCTGGTTCAATCTGAAGTCTAACCCTCCTGTTCTGTATTAGTACCCTGTCCTGGTTCAATCTGAAGTCTAACCCTCCTGTTCTGTATTAGTACCCTGTCCTGGTTCAATCTGAAGTCTAACCCTCCTGTTCTGTATTAGTATCCTGTCCTGGTTCAATCTGAAGTCTAACCCTCCTGTTCTGTATTAGTACCCTGTCCTGGTTCAATCTGAAGTCTAACCCTCCTGTTCTGTATTAGTACCCTGTCCTGGTTCAATCTGAAGTCTAACCCTCCTGTTCTGTATTAGTAACCTGTCCTGGTTCAATCTGAAGTCTAACTCTCCTGTTCTGTATTAGTATCCTGTCCTGGTTCAATCTGAAGTCTAACTCTCCTGTTCTGTATTAGTATCCTGTCCTGGTTCAATCTGAAGTCTAACTCTCCTGTTCTGTATTAGTAACCTGTCCTGGTTCAATCTGAAGTCTAACCCTCCTGTTCTGTATTAGTAACCTGTCCTGGTTCAATCTGAAGTCTAACCCTCCTGTTCTGTATTAGTAACCTGTCCTGGTTCAATCTGAAGTCTAACCCTCCTGTTCTGTATTAGTACCCTGTCCTGGTTCAATCTGAAGTCTAACCCTCCTGTTCTGTATTAGTAACCTGTCCTGGTTCAATCTGAAGTCTAACCCTCCTGTTCTGTATTAGTAACCTGTCCTGGTTCAATCTGAAGTCTAACCCTCCTGTTCTGTATTAGTAACCTGTCCTGGTTCAATCTGAAGTCTAACCCTCCTGTTCTGTATTAGTACCCTGTCCTGGTTCAATCTGAAGTCTAACCCTCCTGTTCTGTATTAGTATCCTGTCCTGGTTCAATCTGAAGTCTAACCCTCCTGTTCTGTATTAGTACCCTGTCCTGGTTCAATCTGAAGTCTAACCCTCCTGTTCTGTATTAGTAACCTGTCCTGGTTCAATCTGAAGTCTAACCCTCCTGTTCTGTATTAGTAACCTGTCCTGGTTCAATCTGAAGTCTAACTCTCCTGTTCTGTATTAGTATCCTGTCCTGGTTCAATCTGAAGTCTAACTCTCCTGTTCTGTATTAGTATCCTGTCCTGGTTCAATCTGAAGTCTAACTCTCCTGTTCTGTATTAGTAACCTGTCCTGGTTCAATCTGAAGTCTAACCCTCCTGTTCTGTATTAGTAACCTGTCCTGGTTCAATCTGAAGTCTAACCCTCCTGTTCTGTATTAGTAACCTGTCCTGGTTCAATCTGAAGTCTAACCCTCCTGTTCTGTATTAGTAACCTGTCCTGGTTCAATCTGAAGTCTAACCCTCCTGTTCTGTATTAGTAACCTGTCCTGGTTCAATCTGAAGTCTAACCCTCCTGTTCTGTATTAGTAACCTGTCCTGGTTCAATCTGAAGTCTAACCCTCCTGTTCTGTATTAGTAACCTGTCCTGGTTCAATCTGAAGTCTAACCCTCCTGTTCTGTATTAGTAACCTGTCCTGGTTCAATCTGAAGTCTAACCCTCCTGTTCTGTATTAGTACCCTGTCCTGGTTCAATCTGAAGTCTAACCCTCCTGTTCTGTATTAGTAACCTGTCCTGGTTCAATCTGAAGTCTAACCCTCCTGTTCTGTATTAGTAACCTGTCCTGGTTCAATCTGAAGTCTAACCCTCCTGTTCTGTATTAGTAACCTGTCCTGGTTCAATCTGAAGTCTAACCCTCCTGTTCTGTATTAGTACCCTGTCCTGGTTCAATCTGAAGTCTAACCCTCCTGTTCTGTATTAGTAACCTGTCCTGGTTCAATCTGGAAGTCTAACTCTCCTGTTCTGTATTAGTAACCTGTCCTGGTTCAATCTGAAGTCTAACCCTCCTGTTCTGTATTAGTAACCTGTCCTGGTTCAATCTGAAGTCTAACCCTCCTGTTCTGTATTAGTAACCTGTCCTGGTTCAATCTGAAGTCTAACCCTCCTGTTCTGTATTAGTAACCTGTCCTGGTTCAATCTGAAGTCTAACCCTCCTGTTCTGTATTAGTAACCTGTCCTGGTTCAATCTGAAGTCTAACCCTCCTGTTCTGTATTAGTAACCTGTCCTGGTTCAATCAGAAGTCTAACCCTCCTGTTCTGTATTAGTAACCTGTCCTGGTTCAATCAGAAGTCTAACCCTCCTGTTCTGTATTAGTAACCTGTCCTGGTTCAATCAGAAGTCTAACCCTCCTGTTCTGTATTAGTATCCTGTCCTGGTTCAATCTGAAGTCTAACTCTCCTGTTCTGTATTAGTACCCTGTCCTGGTTCAATCTGAAGTCTAACCCTCCTGTTCTGTATTAGTAACCTGTCCTGGTTCAATCTGAAGTCTAACCCTCCTGTTCTGTATTAGTACCCTGTCCTGGTTCAATATGAAGTCTAACTCTCCTGTTCTGTATTAGTAACCTGTCCTGGTTCAATCAGAAGTCTAACTCTCCTGTTCTGTATTAGTACCCTGTCCTGGTTCAATCAGAAGTCTAACTCTCCTGTTCTGTATTAGTACCCTGTCCTGGTTCAATCTGAAGTCTAACCCTCCTGTTCTGTATTAGTAACCTGTCCTGGTTCAATCTGAAGTCTAACCCTCCTGTTCTGTATTAGTAACCTGTCCTGGTTCAATCTGAAGTCTAACCCTCCTGTTCTGTATTAGTAACCTGTCCTGGTTCAATCTGAAGTCTAACTCTCCTGTTCTGTATTAGTACCCTGTCCTGGTTCAATCTGAAGTCTAACTCTCCTGTTCTGTATTAGTACCCTGTCCTGGTTCAATCTGAAGTCTAACCCTCCTGTTCTGTATTAGTAACCTGTCCTGGTTCAATCTGAAGTCTAACCCTCCTGTTCTGTATTAGTAACCTGTCCTGGTTCAATCTGAAGTCTAACCCTCCTGTTCTGTATTAGTAACCTATCCTGGTTCAATCTGAAGTCTAACCCTCCTGTTCTGTATTAGTAACCTATCCTGGTTCAATCTGAAGTCTAACCCTCCTGTTCTGTATTAGTAACCTGTCCTCGTTCAATCTGAAGTGTTGAGTGGATTAGCAATTCTATTATAAGGTGCCTTGAGTGAAGTGGGCACCACACCTTTGGGTTGGCACTGCTTTGGTCTTGCTTGCCAAACTCATTCAGCTATGTGAGACAATGGTTAGGAACATACGTATTATTATTATTTTTTGAGTGCCCTGAGTGAAGTGGGTGACACACCTTTGTGTTGGTACCGATCAGAGATAGACAGACAACAACGCGAAAGGGATTCTTTCAGACTAAACTACACTGAACATAAATATAAACGCAACATGTAAAGTGTTGGTCCCATGTTTCATGAACTGAAATAAAAGATCCCAGAATTGTTCCATACGCACAAAAAGCTTATTTCTCTCAAATTTTGTGCAGAAATTTGTTTACATCCCTGTTAGTGAGCATTTCTCCTTTGCCAAGATAATCCATCCACCTGATAGGTGTGGCATATCAAGAAGCTGATTAAACCGCATGATAATTACACAGGTGCACCTTGTGCAGGGACAATAAAAGGCCACTCTAAAATGGGCAGTTTTGTCACACAACACAATGCCACAGATGTCTCACTTTTTCAGGGATCATGCAATTGGCATGCTGATTGCAGGAATGTCCAACAGAGCTGTTGCCAGAGAATTTTATGTTCATTTCTCGACCATAAACCACCTCCAACGTCGTTTTAGAGAATTTGGCAGTACATCCAACCGGCCTCACAACCGCAGAGCACGTGTAACCACGCCAGCCAAAGACGTCTACATCCGGTTTCTTCACCTGCGGGATCGTCTGAGGAGGGGGGAGAGGGGGTGCTGAGGAGTATTTCTGTCTGTAATAAAGCCCTTTTGTGGGGAAAAACTATTCTGATTGGCTGGGCCTGGCTCGCAAGTGGATGGGCCTATGCCCTCCCAGGCCCACCCATGGCTGCGCCCTTGCCCAGTCGTGAAATCCATAAATTAGGGCCTAACGAATGTATTTCAATTGACTGATTTCCTTATATGAAATGTAACTCAGTAAATTGTTGAGTTTCTATTTTTGTTCAGTATAAAGTATAGCTCCAGTGGAGAACAGTTGAAAGTCATTAAAAGATAAAGTCATTATTAACTCAAAGTTACATTTTCCATTTGATCCTACAGAGTGGGGCTATTCTTATGTGTTTGTGTGTATACAATCCAGTGGAGAGAGAGAGAGGGGTGGGGGAGAGGCTGGAAGAGAGAGAGGGGTGGGGGGAGAGGCTGGAAGAGAGAGAGAGGGGTGGGGGAGAGGCTGGAAGAGAGAGAGGGGTGGGGGAGAGGCTGGAAGAGAGAGAGGGGTGGGGGGAGAGGCTGGAAGAGAGAGAGGGTGGGGGAGAGGCTGGAAGAGAGAGAGGGGGGTGGGGGAGAGGCTGGAAGAGAGAGAGGGGGGTGGGGGAGAGGCTGGAAGAGAGAGAGGGGTGGGGGAGAGGCTGGAAGAGAGAGAGGGGTGGGGGAGAGGCTGGAAGAGAGAGAGAAACGCTGAGCGGTCCCCGAGGGAGGCAGAATGAGCCTGTTGTCTCTGTCTCTTAACCAGATGTATTGGCACCCGGTCTCTCTTTCCGCTAACAAACGGGCGAGGAAGGCAGATCATTCCCAGCGTATTTGACCAGGAATGAATCTCTCTCTCCACTGTCCTCTCTTTTTGAGAGAATTGCGGGGAGAGCTTGCAGGCTGAGAGAGAGAGAGAGAGAGAGAGAGAGAGACAGAGAGAGAGAGAGAGAGAGAGAGAGAGACAGAGAGAGAGAGAGAGAGAGAGAGAGAGAGAGAGAGAGAGAGAGAGTGAGAGAGAGTGAGAGAGTGAGAGAGTGAGAGAGTGAGTGAGTGAGTGAGTGAGTGAGTGAGTGAGTGAGTGAGTTAGTTAGTTAGTTAGTTAGTTAGTTAGTTGCGGGGCGAGCTTGTGGGCTGAGTGAGAGAGTGTCCTGCTCCAAGAAGTCCTACTTTTGAGAGATGGTTATGATCAATGTCTCTCTGTGTTGAGACCTTTGTTTGTTATTTCTGGTCTATTCATTCAAGTGAGAGGCGGACTGGTTGGCCCAGGAGGAGAGCCTGAGAGGGAGGCCTCTATCTCCCTCTGTCATACTGGTTAGGAATACAGGACCTCTATTATAGACGGCCAGGAGGAATGTTGTTATTCTCACCTAGCCTCTATCTCCCTCTGTCATACTGGTTAGGAATACAGGACCTCTATTATAGACGGCCAGGAGGAAGGTTGTTATTCTCACCTAGCCTCTATCTCCCTCTGTCATACTGGTTAGGAATACAGGACCTCTATTATAGACGGCCAGGAGGAAGGTTGTTATTCTCACCTAGCCTCTATCTCCCTCTGTCATACTGGTTAGGAATACAGGACCTCTATTATAGACGGCCAGGAGGAAGGTTGTTATTCTCACCTAGCCTCTATCTCCCTCTGTCATACTGGTTAGGAATACAGGACCTCTATTATAGACGGCCAGGAGGAAGGTTGTTATTCTCACCTAGCCTCTATCTCCCTCTGTCATACTGGTTAGGAATACAGGACCTCTATTATAGACGGCCAGGAGGAAGGTTGTTATTCTCACCTAGCCTCTATCTCCCTCTGTCATACTGGTTAGGAATACAGGACCTCTATTATAGACGGCCAGGAGGAAGGTTGTTATTCTCACCTAGCCTCTATCTCCCTCTGTCATACTGGTTAGGAATACAGGACCTCTATTATAGACGGCCAGGAGGAAGGTTGTTATTCTCACCTAGCCTCTATCTCCCTCTGCTATACTGGTTAGGAATACAGGACCTCTATTATAGACGGCCAGGAGGAAGGTTGTTATTCTCACCTAGCTATGTCTCTAACTGAGCCAACTAGTGGAGCTCAAAGTTCCAGAATGTCTAACTGAGACAACTAGTGGAGCTCAAAGTTCCAGAATGTCTAACTGAGACAACTAGTGGAGCTCAAAGTTCCAGAATGTAGATGAAGGGTCATGGTGGAAAAATTAGGCAAAATAGTGTTTTAGTGATTTCAAAGTGTGTTCCTGGTCAAATTGACCCAGAACATAAGGGAAGGTTGAAGATGAATGCACCAATGTAAGTCGCTCTGGATAAGAGTGCCTGCTAAGTGACTCATCTCAAATGTAAAATGTAAGATCGTCCCCGCTTTACTAGAGTCTGTGTTTCCAGTGTTGACCAGAGGAGGGCAGCACCTATTTTGGGCCACTCCCTGATTTGCATGGAACAGGGAGGGCAGGCTCAGGGCTTTCCTCTCGGAACAAGCAGCCTGTATAAGCTCTTTTCCTATTCTGCGTCTCTCCCTACTCCCTGAAGTGTACACTCGCTCGCTCACTCCCCCTCCCGTTCTGATTCTCTCCCTCCATGAAGTGTATACTCCACTCGTTCACTCCCCTGAAGGGTTTAAAAGCTTAAAACCTTGTCAGCGAAATAGAGATGTCTGGTTAAAGAAGAGCTTTGAACAGAGACAGAAAGACAGTGATGGACAGGAGAGTTCCTTTCTAACCCTACAGGCAGAGTATATCTATGGACAGTATATTTCCACAGGCAGTGTATTTCCTCATAGAGCAGCCCCTCCACTGAGGCCCCCAGGGCTTTATCCAGCCCCCCCCCACAAACAGCACACAGTCAGAAGGTATAGTAAGTACATCCCTCCCGAAGGCAGGAACTAACACCATCTCCTGGGTAGATGTTCATTTGTTACATTAAACACAGACATCTGAAGACTTACCGTTGGTCAACCCAGAGGAGCTGTTTCTAGGCTCCACTAGTTGTCTCAGATAGTTCTGGAACTTTGAGCTCCACTAGTTGTCTCATATAGTTCTGGAACTTTGAGCTCCACTAGTTGTCTCAGTTAGACGTTCTGGAACTTTGAGCTCCACTAGTTGTCTCAGATAGTTCTGGAACTTTGAGCTCCACTAGTTGTCTCAGTTAGACTTTCTGGAACTTTGAGCTCCACTAGTTGTCTCAGATAGTTATGGAACTTTGAGCTCCACTAGTTGTCTCAGTTAGACGTTCTGGAACTTTGAGCTCCACTAGTTGTCTCAGTTAGACGTTCTGTAACTTTGAGCTCCGCTAGTTGTCTCAGTTAGACGTTCTGGAACTTTGAGCTCCACTAGTTGTCTCAGATAGTTCTGGAACTTTGAGCTCCACTAGTTGTCTCAGATAGTTCTGGAACCTTGAGCTCCACTAGTTGTCTCAGTTAGACGTTCTGGAACTTTGAGCTCCACTAGTTGTCTCAGTTAGACGTTATGGAACTTTGAGCTCCGCTAGTTGTCTCAGTTAGACGTTCTGGAACTTTGAGCTCCGCTAGTTGTCTCAGTTAGACGTTCTGGAACTTTGAGCTCCACTAGTTGTCTCAGATAGTTCTGGAACTTTGAGCTCCACTAGTTGTCTCAGATAGTTCTGGAACTTTGAGCTCCACTAGTTGTCTCAGTTAGACGTTCTGGAACTTTGAGCTCCACTAGTTGTCTCAGTTAGACGTTCTGTAATTTTGAGCTCCACTAGTTGTCTCCGTTAGACGTTCTGGAACTTTGAGCTCCACTAGTTGTCTCAGTTAGACGTTCTGGAACTTTGAGCTCCGCTAGTTGTCTCAGTTAGACGTTCTGGAACTTTGAGCTCCGCTAGTTGTCTCAGTTAGACGTTCTGGAACTTTGAGCTCCACTAGTTGTCTCAGTTAGACGTTCTGGAACTTTGAGCTCCACTAGTTGTCTCAGTTAGACGTTCTGGAACTTTGAGCTCCACTAGTTGTCTCAGTTAGACGTTCTGGAACTTTGAGCTCCACTAGTTGTCTCAGTTAGACGTTCTGGAACTTTGAGCTCCACTAGTTGTCTCAGTTAGACGTTCTGGAACTTTGAGCTCCACTAGTTGTCTCAGTTAGACGTCCTGGAACTTTGAGCTCCACTAGTTGTCTCAGTTAGACGTTCTTGAACTTTGAGCTCCACTAGTTGTCTCAGTTAGACTTTCTGGAACTTTGAGCTCCACTAGTTGTCTCAGATAGTTCTGGAACTTTGAGCTCCACTAGTTGTCTCAGTTAGACGTTCTGTAACTTTGAGCTCCACTAGTTGTCTCAGTTAGACTTTCTGGAACTTTGAGCTCCACTAGTTGTCTTTGTTAGACGTTCTGGAACTTTGAGCTCCACTAGTTGTCTCAGTTAGACGTTCTGGAACTTTGAGCTCCGCTAGTTGTCTCAGTTAGACGTTCTGGAACTTTGAGCTCCACTAGTTGTCTCAGATAGTTCTGGAACTTTGAGCTCCACTAGTTGTCTCAGATAGTTCTGGAACTTTGAGCTCCACTAGTTGTCTCAGTTAGACGTTCTGGAACTTTGAGCTCCACTAGTTGTCTCAGATAGTTCTGGAACTTTGAGCTCCACTAGTTGTCTCAGATAGTTCTGGAACTTTGAGCTCCACTAGTTGTCTCAGTTAGACTTTCTGGAACTTTGAGCTCCACTAGTTGTCTCAGATAGTTATGGAACTTTGAGCTCCACTAGTTGTCTCAGTTAGACGTTCTGGAACTTTGAGCTCCACTAGTTGTCTCAGTTAGACGTTCTGTAACTTTGAGCTCCGCTAGTTGTCTAAGTTAGACGTTCTGGAACTTTGAGCTCCACTAGTTGTCTCAGATAGTTCTGGAACTTTGAGCTCCACTAGTTGTCTCAGATAGTTCTGGAACCTTGAGCTCCACTAGTTGTCTCAGTTAGACGTTCTGGAACTTTGAGCTCCACTAGTTGTCTCAGTTTGACGTTCTGGAACTTTGAGCTCCGCTAGTTGTCTCAGTTAGACGTTCTGGAACTTTGAGCTCCGCTAGTTGTCTCAGTTAGACGTTCTGGAACTTTGAGCTCCACTAGTTGTCTCAGATAGTTCTGGAACTTTGAGCTCCACTAGTTGTCTCAGTTGGACGTTCTGGAATTTTGAGCTCCACTAGTTGTCTCCGTTAGACGTTCTGGAACTTTGAGCTCCACTAGTTGTCTCCGTTAGACGTTCTGGAACTTTGAGCTCCACTAGTTGTCTCAGTTAGACGTTCTGGAACTTTGAGCTCCACTAGTTGTCTCAGTTAGACGTTCTGGAACTTTGAGCTCCACTAGTTGTCTCAGTTAGACGTTCTGGAACTTTGAGCTCCACTAGTTGTCTCAGTTAGACGTTCTGGAACTTTGAACTCCACTAGTTGTCTCAGTTAGACGTTCTGGAACTTTGAGCTCCACTAGTTGTCTCAGTTAGACGTCCTGGAACTTTGAGCTCCACTAGTTGTCTCCGTTAGACGTTCTGGAACTTTGAGCTCCACTAGTTGTCTCAGTTAGACGTTCTGGAACTTTGAGCTCCACTAGTTGTCTCAGTTAGACGTTCTGGAACTTTGAGCTCCACTAGTTGTCTCAGTTAGACGTTCTGGAACTTTGAGCTCCACTAGTTGTCTCAGTTAGACGTTCTGGAACTTTGAGCTCCACTAGTTGTCTCAGTTAGACGTTCTGGAACTTTGAGCTCCACTAGTTGTCTCAGTTAGACGTTCTGGAACTTTGAGCTCCACTAGTTGTCTCAGTTAGACGTTCTGGAACTTTGAGCTCCACTAGTTGTCTCAGTTAGACTTTCTGGAACTTTGAGCTCCACTAGTTGTCTCAGATAGTTCTGGAACTTTGAGCTCCACTAGTTGTCTCAGTTAGACGTTCTGTAACTTTGAGCTCCACTAGTTGTCTCAGTTAGACTTTCTGGAACTTTGAGCTCCACTAGTTGTCTCAGATAGTTCTGGAACTTTGAGCTCCACTAGTTGTCTCAGATAGTTCTGGAACTTTGAGCTCCGCTAGTTGTCTCAGTTAGACGTTCTGGAACTTTGAGCTCCACTAGTTGTCTCAGATAGTTCTGGAACTTTGAGCTCCACTAGTTGTCTCAGATAGTTCTGGAACTTTGAGCTCCGCTAGTTGTCTCAGTTAGACGTTCTGGAACTTTGAGCTCCACTAGTTGTCTCAGATAGTTCTGGAACTTTGAGCTCCACTAGTTGTCTCAGATAGTTCTGGAACTTTGAGCTCCACTAGTTGTCTCAGATAGTTCTGGAACTTTGAGCTCCACTAGTTGTCTCAGTTAGACGTTCTGGAACTTTGAGCTCCACTAGTTGTCTCAGATAGTTCTGGAACTTTGAGCTCCACTAGTTGTCTCAGTTAGACGTTCTGGAACTTTGAGCTCCACTAGTTGTCTCAGATAGTTCTGGAACTTTGAGCTCCACTAGTTGTCTCAGTTAGACGTTCTGGAACTTTGAGCTCCACTAGTTGTCTCAGATAGTTCTGGAACTTTGAGCTCCACTAGTTGTCTCAGTTAGACTTTCTGGAACTTTCAGCTCCACTAGTTGTCTCAGATAGTTCTGGAACTTTGAGCTCCACTAGTTGTCTCAGTTAGACGTTCTGGAACTTTGAGCTCCACTAGTTGTCTCAGTTAGAAGTTCTGGAACTTTGAGCTCCACTAGTTGTCTCAGATAGTTCTGGAACTTTGAGCTCCACTAGTTGTCTCAGTTAGACGTTCTGGAACTTTGAGCTCCACTAGTTGTCTCAGTTAGACGTTCTGGAACTTTGAGCTCCACTAGTTGTCTCAGTTAGACGTTCTGGAACTTTGAGCTCCACTAGTTGTGTCAGATAGTTCTGGAACTTTGAGCTCCACTAGTTGTCTCAGTTAGACGTTCTGGAACTTTGAGCTCCACTAGTTGTCTCAGTTAGACGTTCTTGAACTTTGAGCTCCACTAGTTGTCTCAGTTAGAAGTTCTGGAACTTTGAGCTCCACTAGTTGTCTCAGTTAGACGTTCTGGAACTTTGAGCTCCACTAGTTGTCTCAGTTAGACGTCCTGGAACTTTGAGCTCCACTAGTTGTCTCAGTTAGACGTTCTGGAACTTTGAGCTCCACTAGTTGTCTCCGTTAGACGTTCTGGAACTTTGAGCTCCACTAGTTGTCTCAGTTAGACGTTCTGGAACTTTGAGCTCCACTAGTTGTCTCAGTTAGACGTTCTGGAACTTTGAGCTCCACTAGTTGTCTCAGTTAGACGTTCTGGAACTTTGAGCTCCACTAGTTGTCTCAGTTAGACGTTCTGGAACTTTGAGCTCCACTAGTTGTGTCAGATAGTTCTGGAACTTTGAGCTCCACTAGTTGTCTCAGTTAGACGTTCTGGAACTTTGAGCTCCACTAGTTGTCTCAGTTAGACGTTCTTGAACTTTGAGCTCCACTAGTTGTCTCAGTTAGAAGTTCTGGAACTTTGAGCTCCACTAGTTGTCTCAGTTAGACGTTCTGGAACTTTGAGCTCCACTAGTTGTCTCAGTTAGACGTCCTGGAACTTTGAGCTCCACTAGTTGTCTCAGTTAGACGTTCTGGAACTTTGAGCTCCACTAGTTGTCTCCGTTAGACGTTCTGGAACTTTGAGCTCCACTAGTTGTCTCAGTTAGACGTTCTGGAACTTTGAGCTCCACTAGTTATCTCAGTTAGACGTTCTGGAACTTTGAGCTCCACTAGTTGTCTCAGATAGATGTTCTGGAACTTTGAGCTCCACTAGTTGTCTCATTTAGACGTTCTGGAACTTTGAGCTCCGCTAGTTGTCTCAGTTAGACGTTCTGGAACTTTGAGCTCCGCTAGTTGTCTCAGTTAGACGTTCTGTAACTTTGAGCTCCTCTAGTTGTCTCAGTTAGACGTTCTGGAACTTTGAGCTCCACTAGTTGTCTCAGTTAGACGTTCTGGAACTTTGAGCTCCACTAGTTGTCTCAGTTAGACGTTCTGGAACTTTGAGCTCCACTAGTTGTCTCAGTTAGACGTTCTGGAACTTTGAGCTCCACTAGTTGTCTCAGTTAGACGTTCTGGAACTTTGAGCTCCGCTAGTTGTCTCAGTTAGACGTTCTGGAACTTTGAGCTCCGCTAGTTGTCTCAGTTAGACGTTCTGGAACTTTGAGCTCCACTAGTTGTCTCAGTTAGACTTTCTGGAACTTTGAGCTCCACTAGTTGTCTCAGATAGTTCTGGAACTTTGAGCTCCACTAGTTGTCTCAATTAGACGTTCTGTAACTTTGAGCTCCACTAGTTGTCTCAGTTAGATGTTCTGGAACTTTGAGCTCCACTGGTTGTCTCAGTTAGACGTTCTGGAACTTTGAGCTCCACTAGTTGTCTCAGTTAGACGTTCTGGAACTTTGAGCTCCACTAGTTGTCTCAGTTAGACGTTCTGGAACTTTGAGCTCCACTAGTTGGCTCAGACGTTCTGGAACACATACACACACACACACACACACACACACACAGACACACACACACACACACACACACACACACACACACACACACATACACACACACACACACACACACACACACACACTACTAGCCTAGCCCAGACTCTATTCATCCCTAAAGGAGCTTAGCTCTTTTTAGCCTAATACACTTTCATTCTGGCTGTGCACGTGTGTGTGTGTGTATTATGTAATACTGGGAGATTATGCTGGAGTGACTTCATTAACACAGTAGGATAATCGCTCCCTTCCCCTCCCCCTTGGTCCTAACCCATCTATGCAGATCTGTAGACCCCTCCCCCTTGGTCCTAACGCATCTATGCAGATCTGTAGACCCCTCCCCCTTGGTCCTAACGCATCTATGTAGATCTGTAGACCCCTCCCCCTTGGTCCTAACCCATCTATGCAGATCTGTAGACCCCTCCCCCTTGGTCCTAACGCATCTATGCAGATCTGTAGACCCCTCCCCCTTGGTCCTAACGCATCTATGTAGATCTGTAGACCCCTCCCCCTTGGTCCTAACCCATCTATGCAGATCTGTAGACCCCTCCCCCTTGGTCCTAACCCATCTATGCAGATCTGTAGACCCCTCCCCCTTGGTCCTAACCCATTTATGCAGATCTGTAGAGTCTATGGTTATAAGCTAGGCATGGACACGGTTAATCAAACATATGGATATCCGAAGGTACGTTAGTATTCGACTACTTGAGTGAGTGTTACTTTTTTGAGAGAATAATTTTGTTGTTGGCCTATTTTAACAATGAAAAAAGCTTTGTCTATATTAAATTAAATTACCTTTATGACATTTTTTGACCTACAAGGACATACCATGACATTTGAAAGTCTTAATTGAACGAAACAATACAATTTTGATTGTGTTTTTTGTAACGGTGCTTTTAGCTTCCGCTGCACTACTGCTGGACGGTTAGCTTCCCAGGCTGCCGACATCGCTATGCTATTTCCCCCACTTCAACTGGCAATTACAGACACTCACCTAACAGAGTTTCCACAGTACCGGACACAGATCAATGCAAAACACTCAACAGATTATTTTTTTAATATAACAGAATCAGATCTATCATGGGGCGAAAATCTTTATTTATCTTTTGCTGTTGTTATCCAAACTATGGGAGAAAAGCAGCGTTTCCGCTGTTTACCTCTGCCATGTTCATTTGCGTCACTCTGATTGGTCAAGAGTCAATAACAACAAAAATAATACATATATTTTTTATTTTGTAAGAATTCGGATATCCAAAAAAAGGTCATGATATAATTTGAATACTAAAATCATTTCAAATGCCCATTCCTAGTATAAGGAGCTTCCACCATATTGCTTCCAACTACCCATAAACGAAGGGTTAGCAGCAAGGGGGGATGGGTAGTGAGCGATTTGGGACTGCCGGCTATGAGCCTGCTGTCTCTTAAGCAACCAGGTCACACCAGATCGACTTCAGCGTTAGTCTAGGGGCAACGTGAGCCCTCATTACCATCTAGTAGTGAGATGCCTTCAATACCGTCCACTAGGGGCAACGTGAGTAACCATTACCATCTAGTAGGGAGATGCCTTCAATACCGTCCACTAGGGGCAACGTGAGTAACCATTACCATCTAGTAGGGAGATGCCTTCAATACCGTCCACTAGGGGCAACGTGAGTAACCATTACCATCTAGTAGGGAGATGCCTTCAATACCGTCCACTAGGGGCAACGTGAGCACCTATTACCATCTAGTAGGGAGATGCCTTCAATACCGTCCACTAGGGGCAACGTGAGCACCTATTACCATCTAGTAGGGAGATGCCTTCAATACCGTCCACTAGGGGCAACGTGAGCACCTATTACCATCTAGTAGGGAGATGCCTTCAATACCGTCCACTAGGGGCATCGTGAGCACCTATTACCATCTAGTAGGGAGATGCCTTCAATACCGTCCACTAGGGGCAACGTGAGCACCTATTACCATCTAGTAGGGAGATGCCTTCAATACCGTCCACTAGGGGCATCGTGAGCACCTATTACCATCTAGTAGGGAGATGCCTTCAATACCGTCCACTAGGGGCAACGTGAGCCCTCATTACCATCTAGTAGGGAGATGCCTTCAATACCGTCCACTAGGGGCATCGTGAGCACCTATTACCATCTAGTAGGGAGATGCCTTCAATACCGTCCACTAGGGGCAACGTGAGCACCTATTACCATCTAGTAGGGAGATGTCTTCAATACCGTCCACTAGGGGCAACGTGAGCACCTATTACCATCTAGTAGGGAGATGCCTTCAATACCGTCCACTAGGGGCATCGTGAGCACCTATTACCATCTAGTAGGGAGATGCCTTCAATACCGTCCACTAGGGGCAACGTGAGCCCTCATTACCATCTAGTAGGGAGATGCCTTCAATACCGTCCACTAGAGGCAACGTGAGCACCTATTACCATCTAGTAGGGAGATGCCTTCAATACCGTCCACTAGGGGCAACGTGAGCACCTATTACCATCTAGTAGGGAGATGCCTTCAATACCGCTCCACTAGGGGCAACGTGAGCACCTATTACCATCTAGTAGGGAGATGCCTTCAATACCGGCCCACTAGGGGCAACGTGAGCACCTATTACCATCTAGTAGGGAGATGCCTTCAATACCGGTCCACTAGGGGCAACGTGAGCACCTATTACCATCTAGTAGGGAGATGCCTTCAATACCGTCCACTAGGGGCATCGTGAGCACCTATTACCATCTAGTAGGGAGATGCCTTCAATACCGTCCACTAGGGGCAACGTGAGCACCTATTACCATCTAGTAGGGAGATGCCTTCAATACCGTCCACTAGGGGCAACGTGAGCACCTATTACCATCTAGTAGGGAGATGCCTTCAATACCGTCCACTAGGGGCAACGTGAGCCCTCATTACCATCTAGTAGGGAGATGGGGATAGAGGAAGGGCTTAACCTCTTAAATGTAATGGCAGAATGTAGATTTCCGCCTAAATAGACACACCCAAAAGCAATTGTTATTCATGTGTAACTACATGATTCTGACATGCAAAAACTTGGTATATTTGGAAAGAAGACATCTGGGAGATGACGAGGAAATGATCACGCTCCAGCTCTGAGGATCGCAGGTTCAATCCCAGTGCTAGGCAAAAAAATGTTTTAACCCTTTAATCCCAAACCTTAACCCTTGCCTTAAGCAGTCAGAATTAATGCCTTAACTTTAAGCATCAGTTGTCAGAGCACCTTACTGATCACTGCACCTGTACACAGCCCATCTGAAATTAGCCCACCCAACTACCTCATCCCCATATTGTTATTTATTTTGCTCATTTGCACCCCAGTATCTCTATTTGCACATCATCTCTATCATTCCAGTGTTAATACTAATTGTAATTAATTTGCACTATAGCCTATTTATTGCCTTACCTCCATAACTTGCTACATTTGCACACACTGTATATATATTTTTTCTGTTGTATTTTTGACTTTATGTTTTGTTTTACCCAATATGTAACTCTGTGTTGTTGTTTTTATCGCACTGCTTTGCTTTATCTTGGCCAGGTCGCAGTTGTAAATGAGAACTTGTTCTCAACTGGCTTACCTGGTTAAATAAAGGTATAATTTTTTTTTTTTTAAATATACTTAACCGTCAAGTTTTTTCTGTTTTAACCCTTTAATCCCAAACTTTAACCATTATCTTAACCAGTCGGAATTAATGCCTTAACTTAACTGTCAAAATGTTCCTTTTACCCTCCCCCTTCTGGTATGATACTCATCTGCATTACAACACAGGGACTTGGCACGCTGGTCTGAAACGCTGTACAACCAGCTGTCTACGCTAATGCTAGCATGCTAAATATGGCCTGCAATCGTAGCTTATTGTATGGCCTGCAATCGTAGCTTATTGAAAGTGAAAGGAAGATGGAGTCGCTGTGGGCCGCACCATCAGTCCTGTTGGTGTTTAGTAGCTAGCTGGTGGTGTTTTCTCTCTCTATTAATATTGAGGCTAACCTTAGGAGATGTGACGGAGGAGGAGCACCCGGTAATAATAGCTATGATGGATTCTCACCTGGACGCTCTGTGTGTGTGTGTGTGTGTGTGTGCGTGTGCGTGTGCGTGTGCGCGCGTGTGTGTGTGTGCGTGCGTGCGTGTGTGTGTGTGTGTGTGTGTGTGTGTGTGTGTGCGTGCGTGTGTGTGTGTGTGTGTTAGAGATCGCCATGAGTAATTGGCCCTCCTGTAGGTCAGTTGGTAAAGGATGGCGCTTGCAACGCAAGTGGTTGTGGGTTCGATTCCCACAGGGGGACAGTATGAAAAATGTATGCACTCACTAATAGTAAGTCTCTCTGGATAAGAGCGTCTGCTGAATGACTCAAATGTAAAATGTAATTGAGTACTCGAACAGACGTCAAAGCTCGATCATTAACCAGAGATCATTGTTTTTTTTTTTATACTGTAAAACTATTTGGTGGAATGTGCTTTGTGGCTGCCCGAACGGGTAAGTGAAATGTTGTCTTGAAGACGACGTTAATGTGCTTTGACTCTAGTGTTCCATTTGTGCATTTGCGGGGCACAACAAAAAGGAAACCATGCCAAGCGTCACACAGTTCTTCCCCCTAAATTCCCTTTCCCCTCTGTGTCTCTCTCACTCAAATGCGTTCCGACCGCTCCCTCTACACACGCCTGCTGAGTGCTCACCCAAGCTCCCGTTAGGCCTACAGAAATAAATGCCTATACAAATGTATCTAACTGATGGGATACACAAGCTACATTACTTGCCAAAGGACGACAGTTTTATCACAAATTCAAAATGGACTGGTTGATTGAAGTAGAAAGATGTGTTCTAACAACGAGCTGCAGTTTTGGAATAATTACGTCCCGTCTATTTTTCGCTTAAGCTACTTTACGAACTGCTAGCGCCATTTAGAATTAGCCTCGGCTATAAACCCCCTTAAAATAGACAGGTTAGTTAGCCTCGGCTATAAACCCCCCTTAACATAGACAGGTTAGTTAGCCTCGGCTATAAACCCCCCTAAACATAGACAGGTTAGTTAGCCTCGGCTATAAACCCCCCTTAACATAGACAGGTTAGTTAGCCTCGGCTATAAACCCCCTTAAAATAGACAGGTTAGTTAGCCTCGGCTATAAACCCCCCTTAACATAGACAGGTTAGTTAGCCTCGGCTATAAACCCCCCTAAACATAGACAGGTTAGTTAGCCTCGGCTATAAACCCCCCTAAACATAGACAGGTTAGTTAGCCTCGGCTATAAACCCCCTAAACATAGACAGGTTAGTTAGCCTCGGCTATAAACCCCCTTAACATAGACAGGTTAGTTAGCCTCGGCTATAAACCCCCTAAACATAGACAGGTTAGTTAGCCTCGGCTATAAACCCCCCCTTAACATAGACAGGTTAGTTAGCCTCAGCTATAGACAGGTTAGTTAGCCTCAGGTTAGTTAGCCTCGGCTATAAACCCCTCTTAACATAGACAGGTTAGTTAGCCTCGGCTATAAACCCCCTAAACATAGACAGGTTAGTTAGCCTCAGCTATAAACCCCCCTTAACATAGACAGGTTAGTTAGCCTCGGCTATAAACCCCCCTAAACATAGACAGGTTAGTTAGCCGCGGCTATAAACCCCCCTTAACATAGACAGGTTAGTTAGCCTCGGCTATAAACCCCCCTAAACATAGACAGGTTAGTTAGCCTCAGCTATAAACCCCCCTTAACATAGACAGGTTAGTTAGCCTCAGCTATAAACCCCCTTAACATAGACAGGTTAGTTAGCCTCGGCTATAAACCCCCCTAAACATAGACAGGTTAGTTAGCCTCGGCTATAAACCCCCCCTTAACATAGACAGGTTAGTTAGCCTCGGCTATAAACCCCCCTTAACATAGACAGGTTAGTTAGCCTCGGCTATAAACCCCTCTTAACATAGACAGGTTAGTTAGCCTCGGCTATAAACCGCTGCTTAACATAGACAGGTTAGTTAGCCTCGGCTATAAACCCCCCTTAACATAGACAGGTTAGTTAGCCTCGGCTATAAACCCTGCTTAACATAGACAGGTTAGTTAGCCTCGGCTATAAACCCCCCTAAACATAGACAGGTTAGTTAGCCTCAGCTATAAACCCCCCTTAACATAGACAGGTTAGTTAGCCTCGGCTATAAACCCCCCTTAACATAGACAGGTTAGTTAGCCTCAGCTATAAACCCCCCTTAACATAGACAGGTTAGTTAGCCTCGGCTATAAACCCACCTTAACATAGACAGGTTAGTTAGCCTCGGCTATAAACCCCCCTTAACATAGACAGGTTAGTTAGCCTCGGCTATAAACCGCTGCTTAACGTAGACAGGTTAGTTAGCCTCGGCTATAAACCCCCCTAAACATAGACAGGTTAGTTAGCCTCGGCTATGAACCCCCCTAAACATAGACAGGTTAGTTAGCCTCGGCTATAAACCCCCCTTAACATAGACAGGTTAGTTTGCCTCGGCTATAAACCCCCCTTAACATAGACAGGTTAGTTTGCCTCGGCTATAAACCCCCCTAAACATAGACAGGTTAGTTAGCCTCGGCTATAAACCCCCCTTAACATAGACAGGTTAGTTAGCCTCAGCTATAAACCCCCCTAAACATAGACAGGTTAGTTAGCCTCGGCTATAAACCCCCTTAACATAGACAGGTTAGTTAGCCTCGGCTATAAACCCCCCTTAACATAGACAGGTTAGTTAGCCTCGGCTATAAACCGCTGCTTAACGTAGACAGGTTAGTTAGCCTCAGCTATAACCCCCCCTTAACATAGACAGGTTAGTTAGCCTCGGCTATAAACCGCTGCTTAACGTAGACAGGTTAGTTAGCCTCAGCTATAACCCCCCCTTAACATAGACAGGTTAGTTAGCCTCGGCTAATAACCCCCCTTAACATAGACAGGTTAGTTAGCCTCGGCTATAAACCCCCCTTAACATAGACAGGTTAGTTAGCCTCGGCTATAAACCCCCCTAAACATAGACAGGTTTGTTAGCCTAGGCTATAAACCCCCCTTAACATAGACAGGTTAGTTAGCCTAGGCTATAAACCCACCTTAACATAGACAGGTTAGTTAGCCTCGGCTATAAACCCCCCTAAACATAGACAGGTTAGTTAGCCTCGGCTATAAACCCCCCTTAACATAGACAGGTTAGTTAGCCTAGGCTATAAACCCACCTTAACATAGACAGGTTAGTTAGCCTCGGCTATAAACCCCCCTAAACATAGACAGGTTAGTTAGCCTCGGCTATAAACCCCCCTAAACATAGACAGGTTAGTTAGCCTCGGCTATAAACCCCCCTTAACATAGACAGGTTAGTTAGCCTAGGCTATAAACCCACCTTAACATAGACAGGTTAGTTAGCCTCGGCTATAAACCCCCCTAAACATAGACAGGTTAGTTAGCCTCGGCTATAAACCCCCTAAACATAGACAGGTTAGTTAGCCTCGGCTATAAACCCCCCTTAACATAGACAGGTTAGTTAGCCTCGGCTATAAACCCCCCTTAACATAGACAGGTTAGTTAGCCTCGGCTATAAACCCCCCTTAACATAGACAGGTTAGTTAGCCTCGGCTATAAACCCACCTTAACATAGACAGGTTAGTTAGCCTCGGCTATAAACCCCCCCTTAACATAGACAGGTTCCACACTGAAAATATGCAAAAACAGTGTTTCCACCTAACCAGCTACAGACAACAAATAACATGGAAAGCAGCAAAACACAGGGAGGGAATTGTTCATCCATTTAGAAAAATCCAAAGAACTGACAGTATAAACTAAATTGAACGTCTGTTCATCAAAAAGAAGACAGATTTTGGTTCGTAACCCTGACATTATTTTCTTTCAACTGGCCAAATTGAGCCCCGTTCCAAATGATCCCTCTTTGAGTGTAACTGTACCAGTCACAAGATGCGCATCACTTCGCACTGGCGATGTTTTTCATTTGGACAAATATTCTGTTCTATTTCATTCTGTTACATTACATCATGTTTTGTTCCTATAAAATATGAGCGTCTTGTCTCCTAAATGAACAAAACAAGACTATGTCGTTGCCCAGCCACAGGCTTCTACAAGCAGTCACCACTGCTGAGGTTACAGCCTTTTGGAAGATTGTGTTTCAACGATATACACTGAGTGTACAAAACATTAGGAACACCTGCTCTTTCCATGACAGACTGAGCAGGTGAAAGCTATGATCCCTTATTGATTAAATTCCCTTCAATCAGTGTAGATGAAGGGGAGGAGACAGGTTAAAGAAGGATTTTTAAGCCTTGAGAATTGAGATTGTGTATGTGTGCCGTTCAGAGGGTGAATGGGCAAGACAAGTGATTTAAGTGCCTTTGAACGGGTTATGGTAGTAGGTGCCAGGCGCACCGGTTTGAGTGTGTCAAGAACTGCAACGCTGCTGGGTTTTTCACGCTCAAAAATGTCCCGTGTGTATCAAGAATGGTCCACCACCCAAAGGACATCCAGACAACTTGACACAACTGTGGGAAGAATTGGAGTCAACATGGGCCAGCATCCATGTGGAACGCTTTTGACATCTTGTAGAGTCCATGTCCCGACGATTTGAGGCTGTTCTGAGGGCAAAAGGGGGTGGAACTCAATATTAGGAAGGTGTTCCTAATGTTTTGTACACTCAGTGTATATGGATGTTTTATAAATCCTGAGTCCACATATAACAGTTGTAGATTATATTCAAGTTGGGTTTTCCCCTCTCCTCACTTTTCTTAGACAAAGCAAGGGCTTTTCCCTCACTGCGTCTCCGCTGCGTCTCCTCTGCGTCTCTGCTGCATCTCTGTTGCGTCTCTGCTGCGTCTCCTCTGCGTCTCCTCTGCGTCTCTGCTGCGTCTCCTCTGCGTCTCCTCTGCGTCTCTGCTGCGTCTCCGCTGCGTCTCCGCTGCGAGGGAGGCTGGAAGGGAGGATGGGGAGGGGAGGGAGGGAGGGAGGGAGGATGGGCTGTAAGCGAGGCTGGGGAGGGAGGAAGGGAGGATGGGGAGGGAGGCTGGGAGGGAGGATGGGGAGGGAGGGAGGATGGGCTGGAAGGGGGGCTGGGGAGGGAGGGTGGTAGAGAGGGAGAGAGACGCTGACATTTTGTCTTACTTTAATCAACACAAACCCCTCCTCACCAGCCGTACAGAGAGCTCCCTCCAGCCCCAGAATTACAACCTTACACCCAAGCCCTCCTCACCAGCCGAACAGACAGCCCCCCTGAGCCCCCATACCTCCTGAAACATCTCCACAGTGTTGATCATTTTATAAAACACATTCTCAACCTTAAGATGTGCAGAGACCAGCCCTTTAAATAATATGGGTGTTATGAATTACGGGGGTTTTTGTACCTGACTGTGTCACCCCAGATCAGTCACATATTGTTAAGGTTGTTATGAGTGGATGTGCTCCTGTACATTAAGACTGTAGTTCTGAGCAGGTGGATGTAACAGAAACATGAAGACTACCACAGAGATAAACTGCAGCGCTGGAAACAATGCTGCAACTGTCAAAACACAGCATACTCCTCCTTTCTCCTCCCCGACCTGCATGGGGCCAGAGGCTGCATCGAGCTGTTTCAGGTCCCCAGATCTACAGGATGTTATTGTTATAAATCTCTAGCATTAAAGGATGGAGGGAGGCAGATGAACCTGACTTGGCAGACCTGGGACGTGAACAGTCAGCGCTACAGAGAGGAACAGATAGGAAGAAGGAGAGAAGAGAGAGAGAGAGAGAGAGAGAGCCCTTTATGGAACACAAAGCCTTCACTATTTCATCCTGGAATATCCAAGGCCTGAGATCATCTACCTTTGGCCCAAAGAGCAGGAACATGGACTTCACCAAATAAATCGGAAATACAGACATTGTCATCCAACAAGAAACATGGTATAGAGGAGACGGACCCACTGGTTGCCCTCTAGGTTACAGAGAGCTGGTAGTACCATCCACCAAACTACCAGGTGTGAAACAGGGAAGGGACTCCGGGGGTATGCTAATTTGGTATAGAGCAGACCTAACTCACTCTATTAAATTAATCAAAACAGGAACATTTTACATTTGGTTAGAAATTCAAAAGGAAATTATCTCAACAGAGAAAAATGTCCTCCTGTGTGCTACCTATATCCCCCCACTAGAATCCCCATACTTTAATGAAGACAGTTTCTCCATCCTGGAGGGGGAAATCAATCATTTCCAGACCCAGGGACATGTACTAGTCTGTGGCGACCTAAATGCCAGAACTGGACAAGAACCTGACACCCTCAGCACACAGGGGGACAAACACCTACCTGGAGGTGACAGCATTCCCTCCCCCATATGCCCCCCTAGACACAACTACGACAACATAACCAACAAAAACGGGTCACAACTCCTGCAGCTCTGTCGCACACTGGGTATGTACATAGTCAATGGTAGGCTTCGAGGGGACTCCTATGGTAGGTACACCTACAGCACATCTCTTGGCAGTAGTACTGTAGACTACTTTATCACTGACCTCAACCCAGAGTCTCTCAGAGTGTTCACAGTCAGCCCACTGACACCCCTATCAGATCACAGCAAAATCACAGTCTATTTGAACAGAGCAATACTCAATCATGAGGCATCATAGCCAAAGGAACTGAATAATATTAAGAAATGCTATAGATGGAAGGAAAGTAGTGTGGAAACCTACCAAAAAACAATTAGGCAACAACAAATTAAATCCCTTTTAGACAACTTCCTGGACAAAACGTTCCACTGTAATAGTGAAGGTGTAAACTTGGCAGTAGAAAACCTAAGCTATATATTTGACCTCTCAGCTTCCCTATCAAATCTAAAAATCTCTAACAGAAAACCGAAGAAAAGTAACAACAGTGACAAATGGTTTGATGAAGAATGCAAAAACCTAAGAAAGAAATTGAGAAACCTATCCAACCAAAAACATAGAGACCCAGATAACCTGAGCCTACGCCTTCACTATGGTGAATGACTAAAACAATACAGAAATACACTACAGAAAAAGAAGGAACAGCATGTCAGAAATCAGCTCAATGTAATTGAAGAATCCATAGACTCTAACCACTTCTGGGAAGATTGGAAAACACTAAACAAACAACAACACAAAGAGCTATCTATCCAAAATGGAGATGTATGGGTAAACCACTTCTCCAATATGTTTGGCCCTATAACAAAGAACAAACAAACAAACAAAAATATACATGATCAAATGCAAATCTTATAATCAACTATTAAAGACTACCAGAACCCACTGGATTCTCCAATTACATTGAATGAACTACAGGACAAAATACAAACCCTCCAACCCAAAAAGGACTGTGGTGTTGATGGTATCCTCAATGAAATGATAAAATATACAGACCACAAATTCCAATTGGCTATACTTAAACTCTTTAACATCATCCTCAGCTCTGGCATCTTCCCCAATATTTGGAACCAAGGACTGATCACCCCAATCCACAAAAGTGGAGACAAATTTGACCCCAATAACTACTGTGGGGTATGCGTCAATAGCAACCTTGGGAAAATCCTCTGCATTATCATTAACAGCAGACTAGTTCATTTCCTCAGTGAAAACAATGTACTGAGCAAATGTCAAATTGGCTTTTTACCAAATTACCGTACAACAGACCACGTATTCACCCTGCACACCCTAACTGACAAACAAACAAACCAAAACAAAGGCAAAGTCTTCTCATGCTTTGTTGATTTCAAAAAAGCCTTTGACTCAATTTGGCATGAGGGTCTGCTATACAAATTGATGGAAAGTGGTGTTGGGGTAAAAACATATGACATTATAAAATCCATGTACACAAACAACAAGTGTGTGGTTAAAATTGCATGCAGAATTCTGCAAAAATATCCTTAGTGTACAACGAAAAACACCAAATAATGCATGCAGAGCAGAATTAGGCAGATAACCGCTAATTATCAAAATCCACAAAAGAGCCGTTAAAATCTGTAACCACTTAAAAGGAAGAGATTCCCAAACATTCCATAACAAAGCCACTACCTACAGAGAGATGAACTTGGAGAAGAGTCCACTAAGTAAGCTGGTCCTGGGGCTCTGTTCACAAACACAAACAGACTCCACAGAGCCCCAGGACAATAACAACAACACAATTAGACACAACCAAATCATGAGAAAACAAAAATATAATTACTTGACACATTGGAAAGAATTAACATAAAAAACAGAGCAAACTTTTGATCAACTCCCTTATCTACTGGGTGAAAAAACAGAATGTGCCATCACAGCTGCAAGATTTGTGACCTGTTGCCACAAGAAAAGGGCAACCAGTGAAGAACAAACACCATTGTAAATACAACCCATATTTATGTTTATTTATTTTCCCATTTGTACTTTAACTATTTGCACATTGTTACAACACTGTATATATACATAATATGACATTTGAAATGTCTTTATTCTTTTGGAACTTCTGAGTGTAATGTTTACTGTTAATATTTATTGTTTATTTCACTTTTGTTTACTATCTACTTCACTTGCTTTGTCAATGTTAACATACGTTTCCCATGCCAATAAAGCCCTTAAATTAGAGAGAGAGAGAGAGAGAGAGAGAGAGAGAGAGAGAGAGAGAGAGAGAGAGAGAGAGAGAGAGAGAGAGAGAGAGAGAGAGAGAGAGAGAGAGAGAGAGAGAGAGAGAGAGAGAGAGAGAGAGAGAGAGAGAGAGAGAGAGAGAAGAGAGAGAGAGAGAGAGAGAGAGAGAGAGAGAGAGAGAGAGAGAGAGAGAGAGAGAGAGAGAGAGAGAGATAGAGAGAGCTAGCCCTGTGCTAAGACCTACACCTGAGGACCTGGCACACTGCCACCAAGCAGTTTTCCTAAAAACAACAGAGGAAATGTATTTTAGCAATAACAGATTTAAGGACCTACAGAGTTTACTCCTCCATTCTCTATGTACAGAAGTAATGACAGAGACACAGAGGAGGCATCAACCAGTCACCTGGGAGAAGCACTGTGTGGTTTCTCAGCTACACTTCCAGAGCCTTTCCGTTCACACTAGTTACCTACACGCACAACCAGTCACATGGGAGAAGGACTGTGTGGTTTCTCAGTTTCACTTCTAGGGCCTCTCCCCCTTTAACTGCAAATACAGTCCTGTGGTGGTCTGGGTAATTCCACAGGATTCTCTTATGTCTTCTTCTTTGTCAAGTTTGGTATTGTTGCAGAGTGTTGCAGATGTAAAGAGCCTTGACACAGCAGCAAAATATCCTCCATCTCCTCCAATGTACCTTAGCTGTTAGGGTTTTAGGAGAGCTGATGGGGGGGAGAGGGAGAGCGGGAGAGAGAGAGAGAGAGAGAGAGCATGCTGTCTACACAACAGCACCATGCTGGATATTCCAATGTGCCAGCCAGGCATCCAGCAGCAGGCTCCATGCCACCAACGCTACAACAGCTGCCCAGGGAAGGCATCTGGTTTTGGGCACGGCTGGAGAGGAATCACTGGTGTCAGCACAACACCTCCAGCCTCACCCAGCCACCCAACTGAACGCTGCCATGCACAGAGTAAACTATCTTGTTGACATCTGTGATATTGTGATACTGTAGGTGTGGCTCAGTTGGTAGAGCATGGCGCTTGCGACGCCAGGGCTGTGGGTTCGATTCCCACTGGGGGATCAGTACGAAAAAGTGTACAGTATCCACTCACTATTGTAAGTGGCTCTGGGTAACAGCGTCTGCTAAATGACTAAAGGGTAAATGTAGGTCTCTAGATCCTCATAACCTAATTGCAATGCTGAACAGAAAAACAAGAGAATATGATTGTGAGGTTGGAGAGGCGCTTTAGGCTTGATTTATCACCACGCTTAAGAGCTGGCATAGAGGAGGACTGATTATGTCATGATGCTATTAAATCAACAATGGTGGTCGAGAGCAACAGAGGACATCCCACAAATCAGTCCATTGTTTTGTGTAATCAGATTGGAGCACATGGCTGTGGTTTCCTCTTCATGATCCTTATGACAGTTTATCCTTATTTCTCTGCATATTCTCTCTCTCTCTCTCTCTCTCTCTCTCTCTCTCTCTCTCTCTCTCTCTCTCTCTCTCTCTCTCTCTCTCTCTCTCTCTCTCTCTCTCTCTCTCTCTCTCTCTGTCTCTCTCTCTCTCTCTCTCTGTCGCTCTCTGTCTCTCTCTCTCTCTCTCTGTCGCTCTCTGTCTCTCTCTCTCTCTCTCTCTCTCTCTCTCTCTCTCTCTCTCTGTCGCTCTCTGTCTCTCTCTGTCTCTCTCTCGCTCTCTTTTTCTCTCTCTCCCTATGTTTGACCCTCCATGTTGCATCAGATTCAATAGTTATGTAATAGTCTCTCTCTCCAACTTTTCCTCCCTCTGTCCCTCTCTCTCACCGTGCAGTAGTATTTCCTCCCTCTCTCTCACCGTGCAGTAGTATTTCCTCCCTCTCTCTCACCGTGCAGTAGTATTTCCTCCCTCTCTCTCACCGTGCAGTAGTATTTCCTCCCTCTGTCTCTCTCTCTCACCGTGCAGTAGTATTTCCTCCCTCTGTCTCTCTCTCTCACCGTGCAGTAGTATTTCCTCCCTCTGTCCCTCTCTCTCACCGTGCAGTAGTATTTCCTCCCTCTGTCTCTCTCTCTCTCACCGTGCAGTAGTATTTCCTCCCTCTGTCTCTCTCTCTCACCGTGCAGTAGTATTTCCTCCCTCTGTCCCTCTCTCTCACCGTGCAGTAGTATTTCCTCTCTCTGTCTCTCTCTCTCACCGTGCAGTAGTATTTCCTCCCTCTGTCCCTCTCTCTCACCGTGCAGTAGTATTTCCTCCCTCTGTCTCTCTCTCTCACCGTGCAGTAGTATTTCCTCCCTCTCTCTCACCGTGCAGTAGTATTTCCTCCCTCTGTCTCTCTCTCTCACCGTGCAGTAGTATTTCCTCCCTCTGTCTCTCTCTCTCACCGTGCAGTAGTATTTCCTCCCTCTGTCTCTCTCTCTCACTGTGCAGTAGTATTTCCTCCCTCTGTCTCTCTCTCTCACCGTGCAGTAGTATTTCCTCCCTCTGTCCCTGTCTCTCACCGTGCAGTAGTATTTCCTCCCTCTGTCCCTCTCTCTCACCGTGCAGTAGTATTTCCTCCCTCTGTCCCTGTCTCTCACCGTGCAGTAGTATTTCCTCCCTCTGTCCCTCTCTCTCACCGTGCAGTAGTATTTCCTCCCTCTGTCCCTCTCTCTCACCGTGCAGTAGTATTTCCTCCCTCTCTCTCACCGTGCAGTAGTATTTCCTCCCTCTGTCCCTCTCTCTCACCGTGCAGTAGTATTTCCTCCCTCTGTCCCTCTCTCTCACCGTGCAGTAGTATTTCCTCCCTCTGTCCCTCTCTCTCACCGTGCAGTAGTATTTCCTCCCTCTGTCCCTGTCTCTCACCGTGCAGTAGTATTTCCTCCCTCTGTCCCTCTCTCTCACCGTGCAGTAGTATTTCCTCCCTCTCTCTCACCGTGCAGTAGTATTTCCTCCCTCTGTCCCTCTCTCTCACCGTGCAGTAGTATTTCCTCCCTCTGTCCCTCTCTCTCACCGTGCAGTAGTATTTCCTCCCTCTGTCTCTCTCTCTCACCGTGCAGTAGTATTTCCTCCCTCTGTCCCTCTCTCTCACCGTGCAGTAGTATTTCCTCCCTCTGTTCCTCTCTCTCACCGTGCAGTAGTATTTCCTCCCTCTCTCTCACCGTGCAGTAGTATTTCCTCCCTCTCTCCCTCTCTCTCACCGTGCAGTAGTATTTCCTCCCTCTCTCCCTCTCTCTCACCGTGCAGTAGTATTTCCTCCCTCTGTCCCTCTCTCTCACCGTGCAGTAGTATTTCCTCCCTCTCTCTCACCGTGCAGTAGTATTTCCTCCCTCTGTCTCTCTCTCTCACCGTGCAGTAGTATTTCCTCCCTCTGTCCCTCTCTCTCACCGTGCAGTAGTATTTCCTCCCTCTGTCCCTCTCTCTCACCGTGCAGTAGTATTTCCTCCCTCTGTCTCTCTCTCTCACCGTGCAGTAGTATTTCCTCCCTCTGTCCCTCTCTCTCACCGTGCAGTAGTATTTCCTCCCTCTGTCCCTGTCTCTCACCGTGCAGTAGTATTTCCTCCCTCTCTCTCTCTCTCTCACCGTGCAGTAGTATTTCCTCCCTCTGTCTCTCTCTCTCACCGTGCAGTAGTATTTCCTCCCTCTGTCCCTGTCTCTCACCGTGCAGTAGTATTTCCTCCCTCTGTCCCTCTCTCTCACCGTGCAGTAGTATTTCCTCCCTCTGTCCCTCTCTCTCACCGTGCAGTAGTATTTCCTCCCTCTGTCCCTCTCTCTCACCGTGCAGTAGTATTTCCTCCCTCTGTCCCTGTCTCTCACCGTGCAGTAGTATTTCCTCCCTCTGTCCCTCTCTCTCTCACCGTGCAGTAGTATTTCCTCCCTCTGTCCCTCTCTCTCACCGTGCAGTAGTATTTCCTCCCTCTGTCTCTCTCTCTCACCGTGCAGTAGTATTTCCTCCCTCTGTCCCTCTCTCTCACCGTGCAGTAGTATTTCCTCCCTCTGTCTCTCTCTCTCACCGTGCAGTAGTATTTCCTCCCTCTCTCCCTCTCTCTCACCGTGCAGTAGTATTTCCTCCCTCTGTCCCTGTCTCTCACCGTGCAGTAGTATTTCCTCCCTCTGTCCCTCTCTCTCACCGTGCAGTAGTATTTCCTCCCTCTGTCCCTCTCTCTCACCGTGCAGTAGTATTTCCTCCCTCTGTCTCTCTCTCTCACCGTGCAGTAGTATTTCCTCCCTCTGTCTCTCTCTCTCACCGTGCAGTAGTATTTCCTCCCTCTGTCCCTCTCTCTCACCGTGCAGTAGTATTTCCTCCCTCTCTCTCACCGTGCAGTAGTATTTCCTCCCTCTGTCCCTCTCTCTCACCGTGCAGTAGTATTTCCTCCCTCTCTCTCTCTCTCACCGTGCAGTAGTATTTCCTCCCTCTCTCTCACCGTGCAGTAGTATTTCCTCCCTCTGTCCCTCTCTCTCACCGTGCAGTAGTATTTCCTCCCTCTGTCCCTCTCTCTCACCGTGCAGTAGTATTTCCTCTCTCTCTCTCACCGTGCAGTAGTATTTCCTCCCTCTGTCCCTCTCTCTCACCGTGCAGTAGTATTTCCTCCCTCTGGCTCTCTTTCTCACCGTGCAGTAGTATTTCCTCCCTCTGTCCCTCTCTCTCACCGTGCAGTAGTATTTCCTCCCTCTGTCTCTCTCTCTCACCGTGCAGTAGTATTTCCTCCCTCTGTCCCTCTCTCTCACCGTGCAGTAGTATTTCCTCCCTCTGTCCCTCTCTCTCTCACCGTGCAGTAGTATTTCCTCCCTCTGTCCCTCTCTCTCACCGTGCAGTAGTATTTCCTCCCTCTGTCCCTCTCTCTCACCGTGCAGTAGTATTTCCTCCCTCTCTCTCTCTCTCACCGTGCAGTAGTATTTCCTCCCTCTCTCTCTTTCTCTCACCGTGCAGTAGTATTTCCTCCCTCTGTCCCTGTCTCTCACCGTGCAGTAGTATTTCCTCCCTCTGTCCCTCTCTCTCACCGTGCAGTAGTATTTCCTCCCTCTGTCCCTCTCTCTCACCGTGCAGTAGTATTTCCTCCCTCTCTCTCTCTCTCTCACCGTGCAGTAGTATTTCCTCCCTCTCTCTCTTTCTCTCACCGTGCAGTAGTATTTCCTCCCTCTGTCTCTCTCTCTCACCGTGCAGTAGTATTTCCTCCCTCTCTCTCACCGTGCAGTAGTATTTCCTCCCTCTGTCTCTCTCTCTCACCGTGCAGTAGTATTTCCTCCCTCTGTCCCTCTCTCTCACCGTGCAGTAGTATTTCCTCCCTCTCTCTCTCTCTCTCACCGTGCAGTAGTATTTCCTCCCTCTCTCTCTCTCTCTCACCGTGCAGTAGTATTTCCTCCCTCTCTCTCTTTCTCTCACCGTGCAGTAGTATTTCCTCCCTCTGTCCCTCTCTCACCGTGCAGTAGTATTTCCTCCCTCTCTCTCACCGTGCAGTAGTATTTCCTCCCTCTGTCCCTCTCTCTCACCGTGCAGTAGTATTTCCTCCCTCTCTCTCACCGTGCAGTAGTATTTCCTCCCTCTGTCTCTCTCTCTCACCGTGCAGTAGTATTTCCTCCCTCTGTCTCTCTCTCTCACCGTGCAGTAGTATTTCCTCCCTCTGTCCCTGTCTCTCACCGTGCAGTAGTATTTCCTCCCTCTGTCCCTCTCTCTCACCGTGCAGTAGTATTTCCTCCCTCTGTCCCTCTCTCTCACCGTGCAGTAGTATTTCCTCCCTCTCTCTCACCGTGCAGTAGTATTTCCTCCCTCTGTTCCTCTCTCTCACCGTGCAGTAGTATTTCCTCCCTCTGTCCCTGTCTCTCACCGTGCAGTAGTATTTCCTCCCTCTGTCCCTCTCTCTCACCGTGCAGTAGTATTTCCTCCCTCTGTCCCTCTCTCTCACCGTGCAGTAGTATTTCCTCCCTCTGTCTCTCTCTCTCACCGTGCAGTAGTATTTCCTCCCTCTGTCCCTCTCTCTCACCGTGCAGTAGTATTTCCTCCCTCTCTCTCACCGTGCAGTAGTATTTCCTCCCTCTCTCCCTCTCTCTCACCGTGCAGTAGTATTTCCTCTCTCTCTCTCACCG
>NW_025534076.1:222500-252500 GCF_020615455.1 Coregonus clupeaformis
TAGTTTGTTGTGTGGACAGCATGCTATAGAGAAGAAAGAGGATGTAGTTTGTTGTGTGGACAGCATGCTATAGAGAAGAGGATGTAGTTTGTTGTGTGGACAGCATGCTATAGAGAAGAAAGAGGATGTAGTTTGTTGTCTGGACAGCATGCTATAGAGAAGAAAGAGGATGTAGTTTGTTGTGTGGACAGCATGCTATAGAGAAGAAAGAGGATGTAGTTTGTTGTCTAGACAGCATGCTATAGAGAAGAGGATGTAGTTTGTTGTGTGGACAGCATGCTATAGAGAAGAGGATGTTGTTTGTTGTCTGGACAGCATGCTATAGAGAAAAGGATGTAGTTTGTTGTCTGGACAGCATGCTATAGAGAAGAAAGAGGATGTAGTTTGTTGTCTGGACAGCATGCTATAGAGAAGAGGATGTAGTTTGTTGTCTGGACAGCATGCTATAGAGAAGAAAGAGGATGTAGTTTGTTGTGTGGACAGCATGCTATAGAAAGAGGATGTAGTTTGTTGTGTGGACAGCATGCTATAGAGAAGAGGATGTTGTTTGTTGTCTGGACAGCATGCTATAGAGAAAAGGATGTAGTTTGTTGTCTGGACAGCATGCTATAGAGAAGAAAGAGGATGTAGTTTGTTGTCTGGACAGCATGCTATAGAGAAGAAAGAGGATATAGTTTGTTGTGTGGACAGCATGCTATAGAGAAGAGGATGTAGTTTGTTGTCTGGACAGCATGCTATAGAGAAGAAAGAGGATGTAGTTTGTTGTGTGGACAGCATGCTATAGAGAATAGGATGTAGTTTGTTGTCTGGACAGCATGCTATAGAGAAGAGGATGTAGTTTGTTGTCTGGACAGCATGCTATAGAGAAGAAAGAGGATGTAGTTTGTTGTGTGGACAGCATGCTATAGAGAAGAGGATGTAGTTTGTTGTCTGGACAGCATGCTATAGAGAAGAGGATGTAGTTTGTTGTGTGGACAGCATGCTATAGAGAAGAAAGAGGATGTAGTTTGTTGTGTGGACAGCATGCTATAGAGAAGAGGATGTAGTTTGTTGTCTAGACAGCATGCTATAGAGAAGAAAGAGGATGTAGTTTGTTGTGTGGACAGCATGCTATAGAGAAGAAAGAGGATGTAGTTTGTTGTCTGGACAATATGCTATAGAGAAGAAAGAGGATGTAGTTTGTTGTCTGGACAGCATGCTATAGAGAAGAGGATGTAGTTTGTTGTCTGGACAGCATGCTATAGAGAAGAGGATGTAGTTTGTTGTGTGGACAGCATGCTATAGAGAAGAAAGAGGATGTAGTTTGTTGTGTGGACAGCATGCTATATAGAAGAAAGAGGATATAGTTTGTTGTCTAGACAGCATGCTATAGAGAAGAGGATGTAGTTTGTTGTCTGGACAGCATGCTATAGAGAAGAAAGAGGATGTAGTTTGTTGTGTGGACAGCATGCTATAGAGAAGAAAGAGGATGTAGTTTGTTGTGTGGACAGCATGCTATAGAGAAGAGGATGTAGTTTGTTGTGTGGACAGCATGCTATAGAGAAGAAAGAGGATGTAGTTTGTTGTCTGGACAGCATGCTATAGAGAAGAAAGAGGATGTAGTTTGTTGTGTGGACAGCATGCTATAGAGAAGAAAGAGGATGTAGTTTGTTGTCTAGACAGCATGCTATAGAGAAGAGGATGTAGTTTGTTGTGTGGACAGCATGCTATAGAGAAGAGGATGTTGTTTGTTGTCTGGACAGCATGCTATAGAGAAAAGGATGTAGTTTGTTGTCTGGACAGCATGCTATAGAGAAGAAAGAGGATGTAGTTTGTTGTCTGGACAGCATGCTATAGAGAAGAGGATGTAGTTTGTTGTCTGGACAGCATGCTATAGAGAAGAAAGAGGATGTAGTTTGTTGTGTGGACAGCATGCTATAGAAAGAGGATGTAGTTTGTTGTGTGGACAGCATGCTATAGAGAAGAGGATGTTGTTTGTTGTCTGGACAGCATGCTATAGAGAAAAGGATGTAGTTTGTTGTCTGGACAGCATGCTATAGAGAAGAAAGAGGATGTAGTTTGTTGTCTGGACAGCATGCTATAGAGAAGAAAGAGGATATAGTTTGTTGTGTGGACAGCATGCTATAGAGAAGAGGATGTAGTTTGTTGTCTGGACAGCATGCTATAGAGAAGAAAGAGGATGTAGTTTGTTGTGTGGACAGCATGCTATAGAGAATAGGATGTAGTTTGTTGTCTGGACAGCATGCTATAGAGAAGAGGATGTAGTTTGTTGTCTGGACAGCATGCTATAGAGAAGAAAGAGGATGTAGTTTGTTGTGTGGACAGCATGCTATAGAGAAGAGGATGTAGTTTGTTGTCTGGACAGCATGCTATAGAGAAGAGGATGTAGTTTGTTGTGTGGACAGCATGCTATAGAGAAGAAAGAGGATGTAGTTTGTTGTGTGGACAGCATGCTATAGATAAGAGGATGTAGTTTGTTGTCTAGACAGCATGCTATTGAGAAGAAAGAGGATGTAGTTTGTTGTCTGGACAGCATGCTATAGAGAAGAGGATGTAGTTTGTTGTGTGGACAGCATGCTATAGAGAAGAAAGAGAATGTAGTTTGTTGTGTGGACAGCATGCTATATAGAAGAAAGAGGATATAGTTTGTTGTCTAGACAGCATGCTATAGAGAAGAGGATGTAGTTTGTTGTCTGGACAGCATGCTATAGAGAAGAAAGAGGATGTAGTTTGTTGTCTGGACAGCATGCTATAGAGAAGAAAGAGGATGTAGTTTGTTGTCTGGACAGCATGCTATAGAGAAGAAAGAGGATGTAGTTTGTTGTCTGGACAGCATGCTATAGAGAAGAAAGAGGATGTAGTTTGTTGTGTGGACAGCATGCTATAGAGAAGAAAGAGGATGTAGTTTGTTGTCTGGACAGCATGCTATAGAGAAGAAAGAGGATGTAGTTTGTTGTCTGGACAGCATGCTATAGAGAAGAAAGAGGATGTAGTTTGTTGTCTGGACAGCATGCTATAGAGAAGAAAGAGGATGTAGTTTGTTGAGTGGACAGCATGCTATAGAGAAGAAAGAGGATGTAGTTTGTTGTGTGGACAGCATGCTATAGAGAAGAGGATGTAGTTTGTTGTCTGGACAGCATGCTATATAGAAGAAAGAGGATGTAGTTTGTTGTGTGGACAGCATGCTATAGAGAAGAGGATGTAATTTGTTGTCTGGACAGCATGCTATAGAGAAGAAAGAGGATGTAGTTTGTTGTGTGGACAGCATGCTATAGAGAAGAAAGAGGATGTAGTTTGTTGTCTGGACAGCATGCTATAGAGAAGAGGATGTAGTTTGTTGTCTGGACAGCATGCTATATAGAAGAAAGAGGATGTAGTTTGTTGTGTGGACAGCATGCTATAGAGAAGAGGATGTAGTTTGTTGTGTGGACAGCATGCTATAGAGAAGAGGATCTAGTTTGTTGTCTGGACAGCATGCTATAGAGAAGAAAGGGGATGTAGTTTGTTGTGTGGACAGCATGCTATAGAGAAGAAAGAGGATGTAGTTTGTTGTCTGGACAGCATCCTATAGAGAAGAATGAGGATGTAGTTTGTTGTCTAGACAGCATGCTATAGAGAAGAAAGAGGATGTACTTTGTTGTGTGGACAGCATGCTATAGAGAAGAGGATGTAGTTTGTTGTCTGGACAGCATGCTATAGAGAAGAGGATGTAGTTTGTTGTGTGGACAGCATGCTATAGAGAAGAAAGAGGATGTAGTTTGTTGTCTGGACAGCATGCTATAGAGAAGAAAGAGGATGTAGTTTGTTGTGTGGACAGCAAGCTATAGAGAAGAAAGAGGATGTAGTTGCTTGTCTGGACAGCATGCTATAGAGAAGAAAGAGGATGTAGTTTGTTGTGTGGACAGCATGCTATAGAGAAGAAAGAGGATGTAGTTTGTTGTCTGGACAGCATGCTATAGAGAAGAAAGAGGATGTAGTTTGTTGTGTGGACAGCATGCTATAGAGAAGAAAGAGGATGTAGTTTGTTGTCTGGACAGCATGCTATAGAGAAGAAAGAGGATGTCATTTGTTGTGTGGACAGCATGCTATAGAGAAGAAAGAGGATGTAGTTTGTTGTCTGGACAGCATACTATAGAGAAGAAAGAGGATGTAGTTTGTTGTCTGGACAGCATGCTATAGAGAAGAAAGAGGATGTAGTTTGTTGTCTGGACAGCATGCTATAGAGAAGAAAGAGGATGTAGTTTGTTGTCTAGACAGCATGCTATAGAGAAGAAAGAGGATGTAGTTTGTTGTCTAGACAGCATGCTATAGAGAAGAAAGAGGAGGTAGTTTGTTGTGTGGACAGCATGCTATAGAGAAGAGGATGTAGTTTGTTGTCTGGACAGCATCCTATAGAGAAGAAAGAGGATGTAGTTTGTTGTCTGGACAGCATGCTATAGAGAAGAGGATGTAGTTTGTTGTCTGGACAGCATGCTATAGAGAAGAGGATGTAGTTTGTTGTGTGGACAGCATGCTATAGAGAAGAAAGAGGATGTAGTTTGTTGTGTGGACAGCATGCTATATAGAAGAAAGAGGATATAGTTTGTTGTCTAGACAGCATGCTATAGAGAAGAGGATGTAGTTTGTTGTCTGGACAGCATGCTATAGAGAAGAAAGAGGATGTAGTTTGTTGTCTGGACAGCATGCTATAGAGAAGAAAGAGGATGTAGTTTGTTGTCTGGACAGCATGCTATAGAGAAGAAAGAGGATGTAGTTTGTTGTCTGGACAGCATGCTATAGAGAAGAAAGAGGATGTAGTTTGTTGTGTGGACAGCATGCTATAGAGAAGAAAGAGGATGTAGTTTGTTGTCTGGACAGCATGCTATAGAGAAGAAAGAGGATGTAGTTTGTTGTGTGGACAGCATGCTATAGAGAAGAAAGAGGATGTAGTTTGTTGTGTGGACAGCATGCTATAGAGAAGAGGATGTAGTTTGTTGTGTGGACAGCATGCTATAGAGAAGAAAGAGGATGTAGTTTGTTGTCTGGACAGCATGCTATAGAGAAGAAAGAGGATGTAGTTTGTTGTGTGGACAGCATGCTATAGAGAAGAAAGAGGATGTAGTTTGTTGTCTAGACAGCATGCTATAGAGAAGAGGATGTAGTTTGTTGTGTGGACAGCATGCTATAGAGAAGAGGATGTTGTTTGTTGTCTGGACAGCATGCTATAGAGAAAAGGATGTAGTTTGTTGTCTGGACAGCATGCTATAGAGAAGAAAGAGGATGTAGTTTGTTGTCTGGACAGCATGCTATAGAGAAGAGGATGTAGTTTGTTGTCTGGACAGCATGCTATAGAGAAGAAAGAGGATGTAGTTTGTTGTGTGGACAGCATGCTATAGAAAGAGGATGTAGTTTGTTGTGTGGACAGCATGCTATAAAAAAGAGGATGTTGTTTGTTGTCTGGACAGCATGCTATAGAGAAAAGGATGTGTTTGTTGTCTGGACAGCATGCTATAGAGAAGAAAGAGGATGTAGTTTGTTGTCTGGACAGCATGCTATAGAGAAGAAAGAGGATATAGTTTGTTGTGTGGACAGCATGCTATAGAGAAGAGGATGTAGTTTGTTGTCTGGACAGCATGCTATAGAGAAGAAAGAGGATGTAGTTTGTTGTGTGGACAGCATGCTATAGAGAATAGGATGTAGTTTGTTGTCTGGACAGCATGCTATAGAGAAGAGGATGTAGTTTGTTGTCTGGACAGCATGCTATAGAGAAGAAAGAGGATGTAGTTTGTTGTGTGGACAGCATGCTATAGAGAAGAGGATGTAGTTTGTTGTCTGGACAGCATGCTATAGAGAAGAGGATGTAGTTTGTTGTGTGGACAGCATGCTATAGAGAAGAAAGAGGATGTAGTTTGTTGTGTGGACAGCATGCTATAGATAAGAGGATGTAGTTTGTTGTCTAGACAGCATGCTATAGAGAAGAAAGAGGATGTAGTTTGTTGTGTGGACAGCATGCTATAGAGAAGAAAGAGGATGTAGTTTGTTGTCTGGACAGCATGCTATAGAGAAGAAAGAGGATGTAGTTTGTTGTCTGGACAGCATGCTATAGAGAAGAGGATGTAGTTTGTTGTGTGGACAGCATGCTATAGAGAAGAAAGAGGATGTAGTTTGTTGTGTGGACAGCATGCTATATAGAAGAAAGAGGATATAGTTTGTTGTCTAGACAGCATGCTATAGAGAAGAGGATGTAGTTTGTTGTCTGGACAGCATGCTATAGAGAAGAAAGAGGATGTAGTTTGTTGTCTGGACAGCATGCTATAGAGAAGAAAGAGGATGTAGTTTGTTGTCTGGACAGCATGCTATAGAGAAGAAAGAGGATGTAGTTTGTTGTCTGGACAGCATGCTATAGAGAAGAAAGAGGATGTAGTTTGTTGTGTGGACAGCATGCTATAGAGAAGAAAGAGGATGTAGTTTGTTGTCTGGACAGCATGCTATAGAGAAGAAAGAGGATGTAGTTTGTTGTCTGGACAGCATGCTATAGAGAAGAAAGAGGATGTAGTTTGTTGTGTGGACAGCATGCTATAGAGAAGAGGATGTAATTTGTTGTCTGGACAGCATGCTATAGAGAAGAAAGAGGATGTAGTTTGTTGTGTGGACAGCATGCTATAGAGAAGAAAGAGGATGTAGTTTGTTGTCTGGACAGCATGCTATAGAGAAGAGGATGTAGTTTGTTGTCTGGACAGCATGCTATATAGAAGAAAGAGGATGTAGTTTGTTGTGTGGACAGCATGCTATAGAGAAGAGGATGTAGTTTGTTGTGTGGACAGCATGCTATAGAGAAGAGGATCTAGTTTGTTGTCTGGACAGCATGCTATAGAGAAGAAAGGGGATGTAGTTTGTTGTGTGGACAGCATGCTATAGAGAAGAAAGAGGATGTAGTTTGTTGTCTGGACAGCATCCTATAGAGAAGAATGAGGATGTAGTTTGTTGTCTAGACAGCATGCTATAGAGAAGAAAGAGGATGTACTTTGTTGTGTGGACAGCATGCTATAGAGAAGAGGATGTAGTTTGTTGTCTGGACAGCATGCTATAGAGAAGAGGATGTAGTTTGTTGTGTGGACAGCATGCTATAGAGAAGAAAGAGGATGTAGTTTGTTGTCTGGACAGCATGCTATAGAGAAGAAAGAGGATGTAGTTTGTTGTGTGGACAGCATGCTATAGAGAAGAGGATGTAGTTTGTTGTCTGGACAGCATGCTATAGAGAAGAAAGAGGATGTAGTTTGTTGTGTGGACAGCATGCTATAGAGAATAGGATGTAGTTTGTTGTCTGGACAGCATGCTATAGAGAAGAGGATGTAGTTTGTTGTCTGGACAGCATGCTATAGAGAAGAAAGAGGATGTAGTTTGTTGTGTGGACAGCATGCTATAGAGAAGAGGATGTAGTTTGTTGTCTGGACAGCATGCTATAGAGAAGAGGATGTAGTTTGTTGTGTGGACAGCATGCTATAGAGAAGAAAGAGGATGTAGTTTGTTGTGTGGACAGCATGCTATAGATAAGAGGATGTAGTTTGTTGTCTAGACAGCATGCTATAGAGAAGAAAGAGGATGTAGTTTGTTGTGTGGACAGCATGCTATAGAGAAGAAAGAGGATGTAGTTTGTTGTCTGGACAGCATGCTATAGAGAAGAAAGAGGATGTAGTTTGTTGTCTGGACAGCATGCTATAGAGAAGAGGATGTAGTTTGTTGTGTGGACAGCATGCTATAGAGAAGAAAGAGGATGTAGTTTGTTGTGTGGACAGCATGCTATATAGAAGAAAGAGGATATAGTTTGTTGTCTAGACAGCATGCTATAGAGAAGAGGATGTAGTTTGTTGTCTGGACAGCATGCTATAGAGAAGAAAGAGGATGTAGTTTGTTGTCTGGACAGCATGCTATAGAGAAGAAAGAGGATGTAGTTTGTTGTCTGGACAGCATGCTATAGAGAAGAAAGAGGATGTAGTTTGTTGTCTGGACAGCATGCTATAGAGAAGAAAGAGGATGTAGTTTGTTGTGTGGACAGCATGCTATAGAGAAGAAAGAGGATGTAGTTTGTTGTCTGGACAGCATGCTATAGAGAAGAAAGAGGATGTAGTTTGTTGTCTGGACAGCATGCTATAGAGAAGAAAGAGGATGTAGTTTGTTGTGTGGACAGCATGCTATAGAGAAGAGGATGTAATTTGTTGTCTGGACAGCATGCTATAGAGAAGAAAGAGGATGTAGTTTGTTGTGTGGACAGCATGCTATAGAGAAGAAAGAGGATGTAGTTTGTTGTCTGGACAGCATGCTATAGAGAAGAGGATGTAGTTTGTTGTCTGGACAGCATGCTATATAGAAGAAAGAGGATGTAGTTTGTTGTGTGGACAGCATGCTATAGAGAAGAGGATGTAGTTTGTTGTGTGGACAGCATGCTATAGAGAAGAGGATCTAGTTTGTTGTCTGGACAGCATGCTATAGAGAAGAAAGGGGATGTAGTTTGTTGTGTGGACAGCATGCTATAGAGAAGAAAGAGGATGTAGTTTGTTGTCTGGACAGCATCCTATAGAGAAGAATGAGGATGTAGTTTGTTGTCTAGACAGCATGCTATAGAGAAGAAAGAGGATGTACTTTGTTGTGTGGACAGCATGCTATAGAGAAGAGGATGTAGTTTGTTGTCTGGACAGCATGCTATAGAGAAGAGGATGTAGTTTGTTGTGTGGACAGCATGCTATAGAGAAGAAAGAGGATGTAGTTTGTTGTCTGGACAGCATGCTATAGAGAAGAAAGAGGATGTAGTTTGTTGTGTGGACAGCAAGCTATAGAGAAGAAAGAGGATGTAGTTGCTTGTCTGGACAGCATGCTATAGAGAAGAAAGAGGATGTAGTTTGTTGTGTGGACAGCATGCTATAGAGAAGAAAGAGGATGTAGTTTGTTGTCTGGACAGCATGCTATAGAGAAGAAAGAGGATGTAGTTTGTTGTGTGGACAGCATGCTATAGAGAAGAAAGAGGATGTAGTTTGTTGTCTGGACAGCATGCTATAGAGAAGAAAGAGGATGTCATTTGTTGTGTGGACAGCATGCTATAGAGAAGAAAGAGGATGTAGTTTGTTGTCTGGACAGCATACTATAGAGAAGAAAGAGGATGTAGTTTGTTGTCTGGACAGCATGCTATAGAGAAGAAAGAGGATGTAGTTTGTTGTCTGGACAGCATGCTATAGAGAAGAAAGAGGATGTAGTTTGTTGTCTAGACAGCATGCTATAGAGAAGAAAGAGGATGTAGTTTGTTGTCTAGACAGCATTCTATAGAGAAGAAAGAGGAGGTAGTTTGTTGTGTGGACAGCATGCTATAGAGAAGAGGATGTAGTTTGTTGTCTGGACAGCATCCTATAGAGAAGAAAGAGGATGTAGTTTGTTGTCTGGACAGCATGCTATAGAGAAGAGGATGTAGTTTGTTGTCTGGACAGCATGCTATAGAGAAGAGGATGTAGTTTGTTGTGTGGACAGCATGCTATAGAGAAGAAAGAGGATGTAGTTTGTTGTGTGGACAGCATGCTATATAGAAGAAAGAGGATATAGTTTGTTGTCTAGACAGCATGCTATAGAGAAGAGGATGTAGTTTGTTGTCTGGACAGCATGCTATAGAGAAGAAAGAGGATGTAGTTTGTTGTCTGGACAGCATGCTATAGAGAAGAAAGAGGATGTAGTTTGTTGTCTGGACAGCATGCTATAGAGAAGAAAGAGGATGTAGTTTGTTGTCTGGACAGCATGCTATAGAGAAGAAAGAGGATGTAGTTTGTTGTGTGGACAGCATGCTATAGAGAAGAAAGAGGATGTAGTTTGTTGTCTGGACAGCATGCTATAGAGAAGAAAGAGGATGTAGTTTGTTGTGTGGACAGCATGCTATAGAGAAGAAAGAGGATGTAGTTTGTTGTGTGGACAGCATGCTATAGAGAAGAGGATGTAGTTTGTTGTGTGGACAGCATGCTATAGAGAAGAAAGAGGATGTAGTTTGTTGTCTGGACAGCATGCTATAGAGAAGAAAGAGGATGTAGTTTGTTGTGTGGACAGCATGCTATAGAGAAGAAAGAGGATGTAGTTTGTTGTCTAGACAGCATGCTATAGAGAAGAGGATGTAGTTTGTTGTGTGGACAGCATGCTATAGAGAAGAGGATGTTGTTTGTTGTCTGGACAGCATGCTATAGAGAAAAGGATGTAGTTTGTTGTCTGGACAGCATGCTATAGAGAAGAAAGAGGATGTAGTTTGTTGTCTGGACAGCATGCTATAGAGAAGAGGATGTAGTTTGTTGTCTGGACAGCATGCTATAGAGAAGAAAGAGGATGTAGTTTGTTGTGTGGACAGCATGCTATAGAAAGAGGATGTAGTTTGTTGTGTGGACAGCATGCTATAAAAAAGAGGATGTTGTTTGTTGTCTGGACAGCATGCTATAGAGAAAAGGATGTAGTTTGTTGTCTGGACAGCATGCTATAGAGAAGAAAGAGGATGTAGTTTGTTGTCTGGACAGCATGCTATAGAGAAGAAAGAGGATATAGTTTGTTGTGTGGACAGCATGCTATAGAGAAGAGGATGTAGTTTGTTGTCTGGACAGCATGCTATAGAGAAGAAAGAGGATGTAGTTTGTTGTGTGGACAGCATGCTATAGAGAATAGGATGTAGTTTGTTGTCTGGACAGCATGCTATAGAGAAGAGGATGTAGTTTGTTGTCTGGACAGCATGCTATAGAGAAGAAAGAGGATGTAGTTTGTTGTGTGGACAGCATGCTATAGAGAAGAGGATGTAGTTTGTTGTCTGGACAGCATGCTATAGAGAAGAGGATGTAGTTTGTTGTGTGGACAGCATGCTATAGAGAAGAAAGAGGATGTAGTTTGTTGTGTGGACAGCATGCTATAGATAAGAGGATGTAGTTTGTTGTCTAGACAGCATGCTATAGAGAAGAAAGAGGATGTAGTTTGTTGTGTGGACAGCATGCTATAGAGAAGAAAGAGGATGTAGTTTGTTGTCTGGACAGCATGCTATAGAGAAGAAAGAGGATGTAGTTTGTTGTCTGGACAGCATGCTATAGAGAAGAGGATGTAGTTTGTTGTGTGGACAGCATGCTATAGAGAAGAAAGAGGATGTAGTTTGTTGTGTGGACAGCATGCTATATAGAAGAAAGAGGATATAGTTTGTTGTCTAGACAGCATGCTATAGAGAAGAGGATGTAGTTTGTTGTCTGGACAGCATGCTATAGAGAAGAAAGAGGATGTAGTTTGTTGTCTGGACAGCATGCTATAGAGAAGAAAGAGGATGTAGTTTGTTGTCTGGACAGCATGCTATAGAGAAGAAAGAGGATGTAGTTTGTTGTCTGGACAGCATGCTATAGAGAAGAAAGAGGATGTAGTTTGTTGTGTGGACAGCATGCTATAGAGAAGAAAGAGGATGTAGTTTGTTGTCTGGACAGCATGCTATAGAGAAGAAAGAGGATGTAGTTTGTTGTCTGGACAGCATGCTATAGAGAAGAAAGAGGATGTAGTTTGTTGTCTGGACAGCATGCTATAGAGAAGAAAGAGGATGTAGTTTGTTGAGTGGACAGCATGCTATAGAGAAGAAAGAGGATGTAGTTTGTTGTGTGGACAGCATGCTATAGAGAAGAGGATGTAGTTTGTTGTCTGGACAGCATGCTATATAGAAGAAAGAGGATGTAGTTTGTTGTGTGGACAGCATGCTATAGAGAAGAGGATGTAATTTGTTGTCTGGACAGCATGCTATAGAGAAGAAAGAGGATGTAGTTTGTTGTGTGGACAGCATGCTATAGAGAAGAAAGAGGGATGTAGTTTGTTGTCTGGACAGCATGCTATAGAGAAGAGGATGTAGTTTGTTGTCTGGACAGCATGCTATATAGAAGAAAGAGGATGTAGTTTGTTGTGTGGACAGCATGCTATAGAGAAGAGGATGTAGTTTGTTGTGTGGACAGCATGCTATAGAGAAGAGGATCTAGTTTGTTGTCTGGACAGCATGCTATAGAGAAGAAAGGGGATGTAGTTTGTTGTGTGGACAGCATGCTATAGAGAAGAAAGAGGATGTAGTTTGTTGTCTGGACAGCATCCTATAGAGAAGAATGAGGATGTAGTTTGTTGTCTAGACAGCATGCTATAGAGAAGAAAGAGGATGTACTTTGTTGTGTGGACAGCATGCTATAGAGAAGAGGATGTAGTTTGTTGTCTGGACAGCATGCTATAGAGAAGAGGATGTAGTTTGTTGTGTGGACAGCATGCTATAGAGAAGAAAGAGGATGTAGTTTGTTGTCTGGACAGCATGCTATAGAGAAGAAAGAGGATGTAGTTTGTTGTGTGGACAGCATGCTATAGAGAAGAAAGAGGATGTAGTTGCTTGTCTGGACAGCATGCTATAGAGAAGAAAGAGGATGTAGTTTGTTGTGTGGACAGCATGCTATAGAGAAGAAAGAGGATGTAGTTTGTTGTCTGGACAGCATGCTATAGAGAAGAAAGAGGATGTAGTTTGTTGTGTGGACAGCATGCTATAGAGAAGAAAGAGGATGTAGTTTGTTGTCTGGACAGCATGCTATAGAGAAGAAAGAGGATGTCATTTGTTGTGTGGACAGCATGCTATAGAGAAGAAAGAGGATGTAGTTTGTTGTCTGGACAGCATACTATAGAGAAGAAAGAGGATGTAGTTTGTTGTCTGGACAGCATGCTATAGAGAAGAAAGAGGATGTAGTTTGTTGTCTGGACAGCATGCTATAGAGAAGAAAGAGGATGTAGTTTGTTGTCTAGACAGCATGCTATAGAGAAGAAAGAGGATGTAGTTTGTTGTCTAGACAGCATGCTATAGAGAAGAAAGAGGAGGTAGTTTGTTGTGTGGACAGCATGCTATAGAGAAGAGGATGTAGTTTGTTGTCTGGACAGCATCCTATAGAGAAGAAAGAGGATGTAGTTTGTTGTCTGGACAGCATGCTATAGAGAAGAAAGAGGATGTAGTTTGTTGTGTGGACAGCATGCTATAGAAAGAGGATGTAGTTTGTTGTGTGGACAGCATGCTATAGAGAAGAGGATGTTGTTTGTTGTCTGGACAGCATGCTATAGAGAAAAGGATGTAGTTTGTTGTCTGGACAGCATGCTATAGAGAAGAAAGAGGATGTAGTTTGTTGTCTGGACAGCATGCTATAGAGAAGAAAGAGGATATAGTTTGTTGTGTGGACAGCATGCTATAGAGAAGAGGATGTAGTTTGTTGTCTGGACAGCATGCTATAGAGAAGAAAGAGGATGTAGTTTGTTGTGTGGACAGCATGCTATAGAGAATAGGATGTAGTTTGTTGTCTGGACAGCATGCTATAGAGAAGAGGATGTAGTTTGTTGTCTGGACAGCATGCTATAGAGAAGAAAGAGGATGTAGTTTGTTGTGTGGACAGCATGCTATAGAGAAGAGGATGTAGTTTGTTGTCTGGACAGCATGCTATAGAGAAGAGGATGTAGTTTGTTGTGTGGACAGCATGCTATAGAGAAGAAAGAGGATGTAGTTTGTTGTGTGGACAGCATGCTATAGAGAAGAGGATGTAGTTTGTTGTCTAGACAGCATGCTATAGAGAAGAAAGAGGATGTAGTTTGTTGTGTGGACAGCATGCTATAGAGAAGAAAGAGGATGTAGTTTGTTGTCTGGACAGCATGCTATAGAGAAGAAAGAGGATGTAGTTTGTTGTCTGGACAGCATGCTATAGAGAAGAGGATGTAGTTTGTTGTCTGGACAGCATGCTATAGAGAAGAGGATGTAGTTTGTTGTGTGGACAGCATGCTATAGAGAAGAAAGAGGATGTAGTTTGTTGTGTGGACAGCATGCTATATAGAAGAAAGAGGATATAGTTTGTTGTCTAGACAGCATGCTATAGAGAAGAGGATGTAGTTTGTTGTCTGGACAGCATGCTATAGAGAAGAAAGAGGATGTAGTTTGTTGTCTGGACAGCATGCTATAGAGAAGAAAGAGGATGTAGTTTGTTGTGTGGACAGCATGCTATAGAGAAGAAAGAGGATGTAGTTTGTTGTGTGGACAGCATGCTATAGAGAAGAGGATGTAGTTTGTTGTCTGGACAGCATGCTATATAGAAGAAAGAGGATGTAGTTTGTTGTGTGGACAGCATGCTATAGAGAAGAGGATGTAATTTGTTGTCTGGACAGCATGCTATAGAGAAGAAAGAGGATGTAGTTTGTTGTGTGGACAGCATGCTATAGAGAAGAAAGAGGATGTAGTTTGTTGTCTGGACAGCATGCTATAGAGAAGAGGATGTAGTTTGTTGTCTGGACAGCATGCTATATAGAAGAAAGAGGATGTAGTTTGTTGTGTGGACAGCATGCTATAGAGAAGAGGATGTAGTTTGTTGTGTGGACAGCATGCTATAGAGAAGAGGATCTAGTTTGTTGTCTGGACAGCATGCTATAGAGAAGAAAGGGGATGTAGTTTGTTGTGTGGACAGCATGCTATAGAGAAGAAAGAGGATGTAGTTTGTTGTCTGGACAGCATCCTATAGAGAAGAATGATGATGTAGTTTGTTGTCTAGACAGCATGCTATAGAGAAGAAAGAGGATGTACTTTGTTGTGTGGACAGCATGCTATAGAGAAGAGGATGTAGTTTGTTGTCTGGACAGCATGCTATAGAGAAGAGGATGTAGTTGGTTGTGTGGACAGCATGCTATAGAGAAGAAAGAGGATGTAGTTTGTTGTCTGGACAGCATGCTATAGAGAAGAAAGAGGATGTAGTTTGTTGTGTGGACAGCATGCTATAGAGAAGAAAGAGGATGTAGTTGCTTGTCTGGACAGCATGCTATAGAGAAGAAAGAGGATGTAGTTTGTTGTGTGGACAGCATGCTATAGAGAAGAAAGAGGATGTAGTTGTTGTCTGGACGCATGCTATAGAGAAGAAAGAGGATGTAGTTTGTTGTGTGGACAGCATGCTATAGAGAAGAAAGAGGATGTAGTTTGTTGTCTGGACAGCATGCTATAGAGAAGAAAGAGGATGTCATTTGTTGTGTGGACAGCATGCTATAGAGAAGAAAGAGGATGTAGTTTGTTGTCTGGACAGCATACTATAGAGAAGAAAGAGGATGTAGTTTGTTGTCTGGACAGCATGCTATAGAGAAGAAAGAGGATGTAGTTTGTTGTCTGGACAGCATGCTATAGAGAAGAAAGAGGATGTAGTTTGTTGTCTAGACAGCATGCTATAGAGAAGAAAGAGGATGTAGTTTGTTGTCTAGACAGCATGCTATAGAGAAGAAAGAGGAGGTAGTTTGTTGTGTGGACAGCATGCTATAGAGAAGAGGATGTAGTTTGTTGTCTGGACAGCATCCTATAGAGAAGAAAGAGGATGTAGTTTGTTGTCTGGACAGCATGCTATAGAGAAGAAAGAGGATGTAGTTTGTTGTGTGGACAGCATGCTATAGAAAGAGGATGTAGTTTGTTGTGTGGACAGCATGCTATAGAGAAGAGGATGTTGTTTGTTGTCTGGACAGCATGCTATAGAGAAAAGGATGTAGTTTGTTGTCTGGACAGCATGCTATAGAGAAGAAAGAGGATGTAGTTTGTTGTCTGGACAGCATGCTATAGAGAAGAAAGAGGATATAGTTTGTTGTGTGGACAGCATGCTATAGAGAAGAGGATGTAGTTTGTTGTCTGGACAGCATGCTATAGAGAAGAAAGAGGATGTAGTTTGTTGTGTGGACAGCATGCTATAGAGAATAGGATGTAGTTTGTTGTCTGGACAGCATGCTATAGAGAAGAGGATGTAGTTTGTTGTCTGGACAGCATGCTATAGAGAAGAAAGAGGATGTAGTTTGTTGTGTGGACAGCATGCTATAGAGAAGAGGATGTAGTTTGTTGTCTGGACAGCATGCTATAGAGAAGAGGATGTAGTTTGTTGTGTGGACAGCATGCTATAGAGAAGAAAGAGGATGTAGTTTGTTGTGTGGACAGCATGCTATAGAGAAGAGGATGTAGTTTGTTGTCTAGACAGCATGCTATAGAGAAGAAAGAGGATGTAGTTTGTTGTGTGGACAGCATGCTATAGAGAAGAAAGAGGATGTAGTTTGTTGTCTGGACAGCATGCTATAGAGAAGAAAGAGGATGTAGTTTGTTGTCTGGACAGCATGCTATAGAGAAGAGGATGTAGTTTGTTGTCTGGACAGCATGCTATAGAGAAGAGGATGTAGTTTGTTGTGTGGACAGCATGCTATAGAGAAGAAAGAGGATGTAGTTTGTTGTGTGGACAGCATGCTATATAGAAGAAAGAGGATATAGTTTGTTGTCTAGACAGCATGCTATAGAGAAGAGGATGTAGTTTGTTGTCTGGACAGCATGCTATAGAGAAGAAAGAGGATGTAGTTTGTTGTCTGGACAGCATGCTATAGAGAAGAAAGAGGATGTAGTTTGTTGTCTGGACAGCATGCTATAGAGAAGAAAGAGGATGTAGTTTGTTGTCTGGACAGCATGCTATAGAGAAGAAAGAGGATGTAGTTTGTTGTGTGGACAGCATGCTATAGAGAAGAAAGAGGATGTAGTTTGTTGTCTGGACAGCATGCTATAGAGAAGAAAGAGGATGTAGTTTGTTGTCTGGACAGCATGCTATAGAGAAGAAAGAGGATGTAGTTTGTTGTCTGGACAGCATGCTATAGAGAAGAAAGAGGATGTAGTTTGTTGTGTGGACAGCATGCTATAGAGAAGAAAGAGGATGTAGTTTGTTGTCTGGACAGCATGCTATAGAGAAGAAAGAGGATGTAGTTTGTTGTCTGGACAGCATGCTATAGAGAAGAAAGAGGATGTAGTTTGTTGTGTGGACAGCATGCTATAGAGAAGAGGATGTAGTTTGTTGTCTGGACAGCATGCTATAGAGAAGAAAGGGGATGTAGTTTGTTGTGTGGACAGCATGCTATAGAGAAGAGGATGTAGTTTGTTGTCTGGACAGCATGCTATAGAGAAGAAAGAGGATGTAGTTTGTTGTGTGGACAGCATGCTATAGAGAATAGGATGTAGTTTGTTGTCTGGACAGCATGCTATAGAGAAGAGGATGTAGTTTGTTGTCTGGACAGCATGCTATAGAGAAGAAAGAGGATGTAGTTTGTTGTGTGGACAGCATGCTATAGAGAAGAGGATGTAGTTTGTTGTCTGGACAGCATGCTATAGAGAAGAGGATGTAGTTTGTTGTGTGGACAGCATGCTATAGAGAAGAAAGAGGATGTAGTTTGTTGTGTGGACAGCATGCTATAGAGAAGAGGATGTAGTTTGTTGTCTAGACAGCATGCTATAGAGAAGAAAGAGGATGTAGTTTGTTGTGTGGACAGCATGCTATAGAGAAGAAAGAGGATGTAGTTTGTTGTCTGGACAGCATGCTATAGAGAAGAAAGAGGATGTAGTTTGTTGTCTGGACAGCATGCTATAGAGAAGAGGATGTAGTTTGTTGTCTGGACAGCATGCTATAGAGAAGAGGATGTAGTTTGTTGTGTGGACAGCATGCTATAGAGAAGAAAGAGGATGTAGTTTGTTGTGTGGACAGCATGCTATATAGAAGAAAGAGGATATAGTTTGTTGTCTAGACAGCATGCTATAGAGAAGAGGATGTAGTTTGTTGTCTGGACAGCATGCTATAGAGAAGAAAGAGGATGTAGTTTGTTGTCTGGACAGCATGCTATAGAGAAGAAAGAGGATGTAGTTTGTTGTCTGGACAGCATGCTATAGAGAAGAAAGAGGATGTAGTTTGTTGTCTGGACAGCATGCTATAGAGAAGAAAGAGGATGTAGTTTGTTGTGTGGACAGCATGCTATAGAGAAGAAAGAGGATGTAGTTTGTTGTCTGGACAGCATGCTATAGAGAAGAAAGGGGATGTAGTTTGTTGTGTGGACAGCATGCTATAGAGAAGAAAGAGGATGTAGTTTGTTGTCTGGACAGCATCCTATAGAGAAGAATGAGGATGTAGTTTGTTGTCTAGACAGCATGCTATAGAGAAGAAAGAGGATGTAGTTTGTTGTGTGGACAGCATGCTATAGAGAAGAGGATGTAGTTTGTTGTCTGGACAGCATGCTATAGAGAAGAGGATGTAGTTTGTTGTGTGGACAGCATGCTATAGAGAAGACAGAGGATGTAGTTTGTTGTCTGGACAGCATGCTATAGAGAAGAAAGAGGATGTAGTTTGTTGTGTGGACAGCATGCTATAGAGAAGAAAGAGGATGTAGTTTGTTGTCTGGACAGCATGCTATAGAGAAGAAAGAGGATGTAGTTTGTTGTGTGGACAGCATGCTATAGAGAAGAAAGAGGATGTAGTTTGTTGTCTGGACAGCATGCTATAGAGAAGAAAGAGGATGTAGTTTGTTGTGTGGACAGCATGCTATAGAGAAGAAAGAGGATGTAGTTTGTTGTCTGGACAGCATGCTATAGAGAAGAAAGAGGATGTCATTTGTTGTGTGGACAGCATGCTATAGAGAAGAAAGAGGATGTAGTTTGTTGTCTGGACAGCATACTATAGAGAAGAAAGAGGATGTAGTTTGTTGTCTGGACAGCATGCTATAGAGAAGAAAGAGGATGTAGTTTGTTGTCTGGACAGCATGCTATAGAGAAGAAAGAGGATGTAGTTTGTTGTGTGGACAGCATGCTATAGAGAAAAGAGGATGTAGTTTGTTGTCTAGACAGCATGCTATAGAGAAGAAAGAGGATGTAGTTTGTTGTGTGGACAGCATGCTATAGAGAAGAAAGAGGATGTAGTTTGTTGTCTGGACAGCATGCTATAGAGAAGAAAGAGGATGTAGTTTGTTGTGTGGACAGCATGCTATAGAGAAGAGGATGTAGTTTGTTGTGTGGACAGCATGCTATAGAGAAGAAAGAGGATGTAGTTTGTTGTGTGGACAGCATGCTATAGAGAAGAGGATGTAGTTTGTTGTGTGGACAGCATGCTATAGAGAAGAAAGAGGATGTAGATTGTTGTCTAGACAGCATGCTATAGAGAAAAAAGAGGAGGGATTCAGTGCTTTAGTTTGGACAGAATCAGGGATCTATTTGGAAGCAGGCCATGTCCTGTAGTCAGGATTATATTCCCATTCCAATCTGATGGATTATACAATCCTCAAGATGCTCACTCAAGATGCTCACTCAACTCACAAGTTGGCCCTCTACAACATTTGGGATCCCTCCCAAATGGCATCCTATTCACTAATATGGTGCACATTGGGGATCCATCCAAAAGCAGTTTGTTCTCATCGTGTGTAAATCAGATAGGACAGGGGGGGCGGTGGATTTTAAGCGAGAAGCAGTGTTCTGTGAAAATAGCCAAGTGTTTTGTTTCTCTCACCCAGTCCCTCGGCTCTTCATTTAAACTGATGGAGACTGAAGAGAGAGAGACCATCCCAACGGATGGCTATTCATTTCCTGTAATCCTGAACTCACAATCAGGAACCCCTTAAGAAGAGAGGGATATAGGGTGGGGCGGGGGTTGAGAGAGAGAGAGAGAAACAGAGAGAGAGAGAGAGAGAGAGAGAGGGAGACAGAGAGAGAGAGAGAGAGAGAGAGAGAGAGAGAGAGAGAGAGAGAGAGAGAGAGAGAGAGAGAGAGAGAGAGAGAGAGAGAGAGAGAGAGAGAAGGGGCTGACAGAGAGAGACTAAAAAGTGGGAAGAGGGAAAGAGAGAGATGGACCAAGAGACACTGAGAAATGCAAGATGTTATAGACTTGTTTTAATGGAATCTCCCCTCCTCTCCCCCCTCCGAGCACCGTAGTATATTCTGCTGAATATTGAATGAAATTCTGAAAGCCATGTCATGTTTTTTTCGTGTCTAGTATTAAACAGGCATTATTTCAATGGCATGGGCCTCAGAATGACAACACTGTCCTGTAGATGGCATGGGCCTCAGAATGACAACACTGTCCTGTAGATGGCATAGGCCTCAGAATGACAACACTGGCCTGTAGATGGCATGGGCCTCAGAATGACAACACTGGCCTGTAGATGGCATGGGCCTCAGAATGACAACACTGTCCTGTAGATGGCATGGGCCTCAGAATGACAACACTGGCCTGTAGATGGCATGGGCCTCAGAATGACAACACTGGCCTGTAGATGGCATGGGCCTCAGAATGACAACACTGTCCTGTAGATGGCATGGGCCTCAGAATGACAACACTGGCCTGTAGATGGCATGGGCCTCAGAATGACAACACTGGCCTGTAGATGGCATGGGCCTCAGAATGACAACACTGGCCTGTAGATGGCATGGGCCTCAGAATGACAACACTGGCCTGTAGATGGCATGGGCCTCAGAATGACAACACTGTCCTGTAGATGGCATGGGCCTCAGAATGACAACACTGGCCTGTAGATGGCATGGGCCTCAGAATGACAACACTGGCCTGTAGATGGCATGGGCCTCGGAATGACAACACTGGCCTGTAGATGGCATGGGCCTCAGAATGACAACACTGGCCTGTAGATGGCATGGGCCTCAGAATGACAACACTGTCCTGTAGATGGCATGGGCCTCAGAATGACAACACTGTCCTGTAGATGGCATGGGCCTCAGAATGACAACACTGGCCTTTAGATGGCATGGGCCTCAGAATGACAACACTGGCCTGTAGATGGCATGGGCCTCAGAATGACAACACTGGCCTGTAGATGGCATGGGCCTCAGAATGACAACACTGTCCTGTAGATGGCATGGGCCTCAGAATGACAACACTGTCCTGTAGATGGCATGGGCCTCAGAATGACAACACTGGCCTGTAGATGGCATGGGCCTCGGAATGACAACACTGTCCTGTAGATGGCATGGGCCTCAGAATGACAACACTGGCCTGTAGATGGCATGGGCCTCAGAATGACAACACTGTCCTGTAGATGGCATGGGCCTCAGAATGACAACACTGTCCTGTAGATGGCATGGGCCTCAGAATGACAACACTGGCCTGTAGATGGCATGGGCCTCGGAATGACAACACTGGCCTGTAGATGGCATGGGCCTCAGAATGACAACACTGGCCTGTAGATGGCATGGGCCTCAGAATGACAACACTGTCCTGTAGATGGCATGGGCCTCAGAATGACAACACTGGCCTGTAGATGGCATGGGCCTCAGAATGACAACACTGGCCTGTAGATGGCATGGGCCTCAGAATGACAACACTGGCCTGTAGATGGCATGGGCCTCAGAATGACAACACTGGCCTGTAGATGGCATGGGCCTCAGAATGACAACACTGTCCTGTAGATGGCATGGGCCTCAGAATGACAACACTGTCCTGTAGATGGCATGGGCCTCAGAATGACAACACTGTCCTGTAGACAAACTAATACTGCTGTTTTCTTTATTGTGCGTTTGTTTGAGCTGATTGGTTAATGTTAGGCTACATAACTTTAACATAATCTAGACCAGAACCCAATTTGCACTCTCTCTTGGCAACGCATTGGGTCAAATTGCAGAGATACCAACTGAATTAGACCTTGGCAGGGAGAAAAACATATGTTGTCTCTCATTAACAGGTTATGGGTTGCAGTTGGTGCATTAGAACTGTCTGTCAATCATTTAATAGTAACCCTAAACAACACAGCTACTGCAAACGCTTCTATCTTTCTCTAGCATGGGAAATGTCTTGGCGGAAACGCTTCTATCTTTCTCTAGCATGGGAAATGTCTTGGCGGAAACGCTTCTATCTTTCTCTAGCATGGGAAATGTCTTGGCGGAAACGCTTCTATCTTTCTCTAGCATGGGAAATGTCTTGGCGGAAACGCTTCTATCTTTCTCTAGCATGGGAAATGTCTTGGCGGAAACGCTTCTATCTTTCTCTAGCATGGGAAATGTCTTGGCGGAAACGCTTCTATCTTTCTCTAGCATGGGAAATGTCTTAGCGGAAACGCTTCTATCTTTCTCTAGCATGGGAAATGTCTTGCGGAAACGCTTCTATCTTTCTCTAGCATGGGAAATGTCTTGGCGGAAACGCTTCTATCTTTCTCTAGCATGGGAAATGTCTTGGCGGAAACGCTTCTATCTTTCTCTAGCATGGGAAATGTCTTGGCGGAAACGTTTCTGAATGGGAGACTACTAAGAAGATGTATTGAACAGAAGGAAAACATGGCCATGTTGTCTGTCTGTCTCTGTCCTGATAAACTGGCTAATGTACACTGAGTGTGCAAAACATTAAGAACACCTTTCTAATATTGAGTTGCCACCCCCCTTTTGCCCTCAGAACAGCCTCATGATGTCGAAAGTGTTCCACAGGGATGCTTGGCCCATGTTGACTCCAATGCTTCCCACAGTTGTGTCAAGTTGGCTGGATGTCCTTTGGGTGGTGGACCATTCTTGATACACACAGGAAACTGTTGAGCGTGAAAACCCCAGCAGCGTTGCAGTTCTATGACACAAACCGGTGCACCTGGCACCTACTACCATACCCCGTTCAAAGGCACTTAAATATTTTGTCTTTCCCAGTCACCCTCTGAATGGCACACATACACAATCCATGTTTCAATTGCGTCAAGGCTTAAAAATAATTATTTTAACCTGTCTCCTCCCCTTCATCTACATTGATTGATGTGGATTTAACAAGTGACATCAATAAGGGATCATGGCTTTCACCTGGATTCACCTGGTCAGTCTGTGTCATGGAAAGAGCAGGTGATATACACTGTGATATATTTAAGTCACCACAGACAGATTTTTTTTTTTTAATCTCTTATTTTATGAATCATAATCTAAAAAAAAGCAATTTTATATTTTCATTGCCAGAGGCTGGGGCTGGTTTGGTGTTGAGAGGATTTGAGTTCCGTAATGATCAGAGATTAAATTAGTTTTGGAGGCTGGTGTTAATATCGTCGTATTAATGTGGTGTAATTGTGATGAGGCACCCAGTCCCTCTGAACAATTAGAAATGCTGCAACCAGCAGTCCCATGTCTCTGTCTCTTCTGAGACCTAGCAGCTAGTTTGGGGGAACTCCAAGAGGCATATGATGCTGAGAACTAAAAAGATGCTGCAGCCCCAGTCAAGTCCCTACTGGGTCTTTATCTACTACCAAGAGGTGCTGTAACTCTTACCCCTGTCTCTACTGTCTCAGTCCCTGTCTCTACTGTGTCTGTCTCTGTCCTTGTCTCTACTGTCTCTGTCTCTGTCCTTGTCTCTACTGTCTCTGTCTCTGTCCTTGTCTCTACTGTCTCTGTCCTTGTCTCTACTGTCTATGTCTCTGTCCCTGTCTCTACTGTCTCTGTCTCTCTCCCTGTCTCTACTGTCTCTGTCATTGTCTCTACTGATTCTGTCCCTGTCTCTACTGTGTCTGTCTCTGTCCCTGTCTCTATTGTCTGTTCCTGTCTCTACTGTCCCTGTCTCTACTGTCTCTGTCCCTGTCTCTACTGTCTCAGTCCCTGTCTCTACTGTCTCAGTCCCTGTCTCTACTGTGTCTGTCTCTGTCCTTGTCTCTACTGTGTCTGTCTCTGTCCTTGTCTCTACTGTCTCTGTCTCTGTCCTTGTCTCTACTGTCTCTGTCCCTGTCTCTACTGTCTCTGTCTCTGTCCTTGTCTCTACTGTCTCTGTCTCTGTCCTTGTCTCTACTGTCTCTGTCCTTGTCTCTACTGTCTCTGTCTCTGTCCCTGTCTCTACTGTCTCTGTCTCTCTCCCTGTCTCTACTGTCTCTGTCCTTGTCTCTACTGATTCTGTCCCTGTCTCTACTGTGTCTGTCTCTGTCCCTGTCTCTATTGTCTGTTCCTGTCTCTACTGTCCCTGTCTCTACTGTCTCTGTCCTTGTCTCTACTGTCTCTATCTCTGTCCTTGTCTCTACTGTCTCTGTCTCTGTCCTTGTCTCTACTGTCTCTGTCTCTGTCCTTGTCTCTACTGTCTCTGTCTCTGTCCTTATCTCTACTGTCTCTGTCCTTGTCTCTACTGTCTCTGTCCTTGTCTCTACTGTCTCTGTCCTTGTCTCTACTGTCTCTGTCTCTGTCCCTGTCTCTACTGTCTCTGTCATTGTCTCTACTGTCTCTGTCCCTGTCCCTGTCTCTACTGTCTCTGTCCTTGTCTCTACTGTCTCTGTCTCTGTCCCTGTCTCTACTGTCTCTGTCCCTGTCTCTACTGTCTCTGTCCTTGTCTCTACTCTCTCTGTCCTTGTCTCTACTGTCTCTGTCTCTGTCTCTGTCCGTGTCTCTACTGTCTCTGTCCTTGTCTCTACTCTCTCTGTCCTTGTCTCTACTGTCTCTGTCCTTGTCTCTACTGTCTCTGTCCTTGTCTCTACTGTCTCTGTCTCTGTCTCTGTCCGTGTCTCTACTGTCTCTGTCCTTGTCTCTACTCTCTCTGTCCTTGTCTCTACTGTCTCTGTCCTTGTCTCTACTGTCTCTGTCCTTGTCTCTACTGTCTCTGTCTCTGTCCGTGTCTCTACTGTCTCTGTCCTTGTCTCTACTTTCTCTGTCCTTGTCTCTACTGTCTCTGTCCTTGTCTCTACTGTCTCTGTCTCTGTCCGTGTCTCTACTGTTTCTGTCCTTGTCTCTACTGTCTCTGTCCGTGTCTCTACTGTCTCTGTCATTGTCTCTACTGTCTCTGTCTCTGTCCTTGTCTCTACTGTCTCTGTCCTTGTCTCTACTGTCTCTGTCCTTGTCTCTACTGTCTCTGTCCTTGTCTCTACTGTCTCTGTCCTTGTCTCTACTGTCTCTGTCTCTGTCCTTGTCTCTACTGTCTCTGTCTCTGTCCGTGTCTCTACTGTCTCTGTCCTTGTCTCTACTGTCTCTGTCCCTGTCTCTACTGTCTCTGTCTCTGTCCGTGTCTCTACTGTCTCTGTCTCTGTCCTTGTCTCTACTGTCTCTGTCCTTGTCTCTACTGTCTCTGTCTCTGTCCTTATCTCTACTGTCTCTGTCCTTGTCTCTACTGTCTCTGTCTCTGTCCTTGTCTCTACTGTCTCTGTCTCTGTCCTTGTCTCTACTGTCTCTGTCTCTGTCCATGTCTCTACTGTCTCTGTCTCTGTCCATGTCTCTACTGTCTCTGTCTCTGTCCTTATCTCTACTGTCTCTGTCCGTGTCTCTACTGTCTCTGTCTCTGTCCTTGTCTCTACTGTCTCTGTCTCTGTCCATGTCTCTACTGTCTATTTCTCTGTCCTTGTGTCTACTGTCTCTGTCCTTGTCTCTACTGTCTCTGTCCTTGTCTCTACTGTCTCTGTCCATGTCTCTACTGTCTCTGTCTCTGTCCTTGTCTCGACTGTCTCTGTCCATGTCTCTACTGTCTATGTCCTTGTCTCTACTGTCTCTTTCTCTGTCCTTGTCTCTACTGTCTCTGTCTCTGTCCTTGTCTCTACTGTCTCTGTCTCTGTCCTTGTCTCTACTGTCTCTGTCTCTGTCCTTGTCTCTACTGTCTCTGTCTCTGTCCCTGTCTCTACTGTCTCTGTCCTTGTCTCTACTGTCTCTGCCCGTGTCTCTACTGTCTTTGTCTCTGTCCTTATCTCTACTGTCTCTGTCCCTGTCTCTAGTGTATCTGTCCCTGTCTCTACTGTCTCTGCCCGTGTCTCTACTGTCTTTGTCTCTGTCCTTATCTCTACTGTCTCTGTCCCTGTCTCTAGTGTATCTGTCCCTGTCTCTACTGTCTCTCTGTCCCTGTCTCTAGTGTATCTGTCCCTGTCTCTACTGTCTCTGTCCCTGTCTCTAGTGTATCTGTCCCTGTCTCTACTGTCTCTGCCCCGTGTCTCTACTGTCTCTGTCCCTGTCTCTACTGTCTCTGTCCGTGTCTCTAGTGTCTCTGTCTCTGCTTAGACTCTACTAGACTTACTGAGTCCGTCCCTATGGGCCCTGGTCTAAAGTAGTGCACTAATAGGGAATAGGGTGTGATTTGGGTTGCAGGCTCTGTCTGCTCTCTTAGAGAGTCTCCTCTTCCTCAGTCACTCTGTCTTAGAGAGTCTCCTCTTCCTCAGTCACTCTGTCTTAGAGCGTCTCCTCTTCCTCAGTCACTCTGTCTTAGAGCGTCTCCTCTTCCTCAGTCACTCTGTCTTAGAGAGTCTCCTCTTCCTCAGTCACTCTGTCTTAGAGAGTCTCCTCTTCCTCAGTCCTCCTCTTCCTCTGTCGCTCTGTCTGGCAGTTCAAACCCAGCTTCCCTGCTAAAGGACCAGCACTCACTCTATACTGTTGAGGTTATTACATTTTTTCTGAGGCAACATTTTCTAAAGCTTCACACAAACCCCTTTTTAGCTTGCTGCTTCCTCATCTTGTGAAAAGTGGGAACTGCAGAGGAGGGGGTTACACAACTCAGGATCACAGAGGGCCACAGAGCCTTGGCTCATGGAATTAGAAACATGACATTTATACTTTTCTCATTAACCTTGGTGGCAGTATCCATTACCATGTCACACAGAGATATCAGCTTAGTGGAGATACTCTGAACTCTTCTCCTCCACTCCTCTCTTCTCCTCTCCTCTCTTCTCCTCTCCTCTCTTCCCTCTGTTCTTCTCCTCTCCTCTCCTCTTTTCTCCTTACTTCTCCCTTCTCCTCTCTTCTCTTTCCTCCTCCTCAGATCTCCTCCATGGTATCTGATGTATTATTTGTCTCTCTGTCATTTTGACTGCTCGTGATTTTTGTATTTGTTATTTTTGTATTACTTTTTTGAACTCATGACCCCCTCCGTCCTTGACTTTTGCTAAATAAGTCTATATAACACACTGTCGTTGTTAGAATCTTAATATCACAAACAGAACTGGCGTTATAACCAGATTTAGGAGGGCATGTCATGTTTTTGAATGGTTTTCCCACGTTGCCCCTCCTTCTCCCAACAGTAGGGCCTGCTCCCCTCCTTCTCCCAACAGTAGGGCCTGCTCCACTCCTTCTCCCAACAGTAGGGCCTGCTCCGCTCCTTCTCCCAACAGTAGGGCCCGCTCCCCTCCTTCTCCCAACAGTAGGGCCTGCTCCCCTCCTTCTCCCAACAGTAGGGCCTGCTCCCCTCCTTCTCCCAACAGTAGGGCCTGCTCCCCTCCTTCTCCCAACAGTAGGGCCTGCTCCACTCCTTCTCCCAACAGTAGGGCCTGCTCCCCTCCTTCTCCCAACAGTAGGGCCTGCTCCACTCCTTCTCCCAACAGTAGGGCCTGCTCCCCTCCTTCTCCCAACAGTAGGGCCTGCTCCCCTCCTTCTTCCAACAGTAGGGCCTGCTCCCCTCCTTCTCCCAACAGTAGGGCCTGCTCCTCTCCTTCTCCCAACAGTAGGGCCTGCTCTGCTCCTTCTCCCAACAGTAGGGCCTGCTCCCCTCCTTCTCCCAACAGTAGGGCCTGCTCCCCTCCTTCTCCCAACAGTAGGGCCTACTCCCCTCCTTCTCCCAACAGTAGGGCCTGCTCCCCTCCTTCTCCCAACAGTAGGGCCTGCTCCACTCCTTCTCCCAACAGTAGGGCCTGCTCCCCTCCTTCTCCCAACAGTAGGGCCTGCTCCGCTCCTTCTCCCAACAGTAGGGCCTGCTCCCCTCCTTCTTCCAACAGTAGGGCCTGCTCTGCTCCTTCTCCCAACAGTAGGGCCTGCTCCACTCCTTCTCCCAACAGTAGGGCCTGCTCCGCTCCTTCTCCCAACAGTAGGGCCTGCTCCGCTCCTTCTCCCAACAGTAGGGCCTGCTCCGCTCCGCTCCGCTCCGCTCCTTCTTCCGGCAGTTGAAAGTGCAGCGCCCAGCTGATAATCACTCCGACAATTGCCTCCAAACTGAACCTAAACTGTACCGAAACTAATTTCACACATATAACAACAGATTAAATAAATTAAGTAGAGCATGATGGGGAGGATGGGGTGAGTTGATGAGCGACGGGAAGCGAAATAAGCATAATTATGTAATCACCGATGGTGAATGAAGAACAGGGCGGGGCCATTCTATTGTATTGATCCATTCTAATGATAGGCCTTATCTTTAAAATGGGACGTCCCCTGTATCAGCACCGAATCACAGCAGTCTTATCAGTCTACTCTGGCCTCCTTGGAGTTGGCTACACGGTGAGGGCGTGTGTAATTGGCTTTCAATCTCTGGGAAAATATCCACATTGGCGCTTGTAATGATGTTTAGGCTACTGATGTTTTCGTCATTTGACCACGCGTCTGGTTGGGTTATTTTTTTATTTGATTTTGTCGTTATAAAAAAATAAGCTGTTACCATGTTCCAACACATATGCTTTCTGTTTCAAAGATGTAACAAAGCCACTCCACTAATCAAATTGATTGAAGAATATGTTCTTTTTGTGATTTTTTAAAAACATATAGCCTACAGTAACATCAACTAATTAAAATGCTATTGTGTTATTTGAAATAAAATACAAATCATATTCTAATGTTACCCAAGGCCTTCATAAACACAACCAAATGATTATTTTTGCTATAGCATATATGAAATATATTAATTACACTGTTAGAATGTTGCAGTCAGAATGACTTCTCATTAGCGTTAAGGGGGGTCAATGGACACCCAGAGGTTCTAGTGTTAAGGGGGAGGAAAGAGGAAAGGAAATGGAGGGATGAGAAGTGTTGGGAGGGAGGGAGGGAGGGAGGGAGGGAGGGAGGGAGGGAGGGAGGGAGGGAGGGAGGGAGGGAGGGAGAGAGAGAGAGAGAGAGAGAGAGAAACTAGTTCTTCTGACACCAATGTTTACTATTGAAAGTAATTCAACCCAATCATCTTTGTTTTTGTATGTGCTTGCATGTGTTTGTATCATGGTAGAGAAAACCTTGATAAGGAAATAGTCAGGTCTGTTATTGTGTATCATGGTAGAGAAAACCTTGATAAGGAAATAGTCAGGTCTGTTCTTGTGTGTCATGGTAGAGAAAACCTTGATAAGGAAATAGTCAGGTCTGTTATTGTGTATCATGGTAGAGAAAACCTTGATAAGGAAATAGTCAGGTCTGTTATTGTGTATCATGGTAGAGAAAACCTTGATAAGGAAATAGTCAGGTCTGTTATTGTGTGTCATGGTAGAGAAAACCTTGATAAGGAAATAGTCAGGTCTGTTATTGTGTGTCATGGTAGAGAAAACCTTGATAAGGAAATAGTCAGGTCTGTTATTGTGTATCATGGTAGAGAAAACCTTGATAAGGAAATAGTCAGGTCTGTTATGTTTACAACTTCACTAGTGTGATGTCACAGGGGGCTGATTCAGTAGAAATCCCCAGTGGTATCAATTTCAAGTTAGACCTATAGATAGGTGCTAATTGTAAACAGATTATATTACATAAGCCATAGCATATACCCCCATGTGAGCCCCCCTGTGACTGATGAAACTTGATGTCCCCTATTGCCCCCCCCCCCCAATTACTTAATAACTACCCTCCCTTCATTCTTCCCTCCATTCCTCTCGTCTGAAGGACTGAACCTCTTCATAGTTTCCGGGTAACTTGCTGGAGTGAAGCCACCATCATTCAATACCTAGGAATGTAGACAAGTTATTCGCTGGGTGGTAGTGGACATTCTAAAAGGGTCCCCCCCCTGTTGCATGTACAAGTGATCTGGCTCTTCTTCCCTAACCGTTGGTCAGTTTGTCATCCAACATGGTTGTTGTGACCGAGCTGTCTTCTGCTAAACTGTGAAACGTCTGTGGGGTACCTGACTGAGGTGGTTTGAAGACCACTGAGTTATGGGTTAACTGTGTCAATGGTTAGGCCCACCAGGGTCGTGTTCATTAGGAACAGAACAGAAGAAAACACAGTGAAACCGGGTGGTACTAACTCAATTTGTCCAATAAGAAACGCTTGTTTTAATTTTCTGTTGCAGAACGTTTGCTGCTGTGTGCCATAATTAACAATTAGGAGTCTAATAGTGTTTTCTGTTTGGGTGGTAAAAATCTGATAGCCTTTTTTTGTAAAATGTTGGTGACCCGACTGCAGTTCTGGTCACGACCCTGACTTTGATTACCACTGCCTAAGTCATTGTGTTGATGAGGTAGCTAGCTAGCTGTATATTATACATTGAGAGTGGTTCAACATGCCTTAAGTCATATTGTTGATGAGGTAGCTAGCTAGCTGTATATTATACATTGAGAGTGGTTCAACATGCCCTAAGTCAT
>NW_025534076.1:255000-284702 GCF_020615455.1 Coregonus clupeaformis
CAATACAGAAACACACTACGGAAAAAGAAGGAACAGCATGTCAGGACAAAATACAAACCCTCCAACCCAAAAAGGCCTGTGGTGTTGATGGTATCCTAAATTAAATGATAAAATATACAGACCACAACTTCCAATTGGCTATACTTAAACTTTTTAACATCATCCTCAGCTCTGGCATCTTCCCCAATATTTGGAACCAAGGACTGATCACCCCAATCCACAAAAGTGGAGACAAATTTGACCCCAATAACTACCGTGGGATATGTGTCAACAGCAACCTTGGGAAAATCCTCTGCATTATCATTAACAGCAGACTAGTTCATTTCCTCAGTGAAAACAATGTACTGAGCAAATGTCAAATTGGCTTTTTACCAAATTACCGTACAACAGACCACATATTCACCCTGCACACCCTAATTGACAAACAAACAGAACAAAGGCAAAGTCTTCTCATGCTTTGTTGATTTCAGAAAAGTGTTTAACTCAATTTGGCATGAGGGTCTGCTATACAAATTCACAGAAAGCGGTGTTGGGGGAAAAACATATGACATTATAAAATCCATGTACACAAACAACAAGTGTGCAGTTAAAACTGGCAAAAAACACAGGGCCGTGGGGTGAGACATGGATGCAGCTTGAGCCCCACCCTCTTCAACATATACAGTGGGGAGAACAAGTATTTGATACACTGCCGATTTTGCAGGTTTTCCTACTTACAAAGCATGTAGAGGTCTGTAATTTTTTCATAGGTACACTTCAACTGTGAGAGATGGAATCTAAAATAAAAATCCAGAAAATCACATTGTATGATTTTTAAGTAATTAATTTGCATTTTATTGCATGACATACGTTTTTATTTTTTATTTTTTTTATTTCACCTTTATTTAACCAGGTAAACCAGTTGAGAACAAGTTCTCATTTACAACTGCGACCTGGCCAAGATAAAGCAAAGCAGTGCGATAAAAACAACAACACAGAGTTACATATGGGGTAAAACAAAACAAAGTCAAAAATACAACAGAAATACATATATATACAGTGTGTGCAAATGTAGCAAGTTATGGAGGTAAGGCAATAAAATAGGCTATAGTGCAAAATAATTACAATTAGTATTAACACTGGAATGATAGATGTGCAAGAGATGATGTGCAAATAGGGATACTGGGGTACAAATGAGCAAAATAAATAACAATATAGGGATGAGGTAGTTGGGCGGGCTAATTTCAGATGGGCTGTGTACAGGTGCAGTGATCGGTAAGGTGCTCTGACAACTGATGCTTAAAGTTAGTATTTGATACATCAGAAAAGCAGAACTTAATATTTGGTACAGAAACATTTGTTTGCAATTACAGAGATCATACGTTTCCTGTAGGTCTTGAACAGGTTTGCACACACTGCAGCAGGGATTTTGGCCCACTCCTCCATACAGACCTTCTCCAGATCCTTCAGGTTTCGGGGCTGTCGCTGGGCAATACGGACTTTCAGCTCCCTCCAAAGATTTTCTATTGGGTTCAGATCTGGAGACTGGCTAGGCCACTCCAGGACCTTGAGATGCTTCTTACAGAGCAACTCCTTAGTTGCCCTGGCTGTGTGTTTCGGGTCGTTGTCATGCTGGAAGACCCAGCCACGACCCATCTTCAATGCTCTTACTGAGGGAAGGAGGTTGTTAGCCAAGATCTCGCGATACATGGCCCCATCCATCCTCCCCTCAATACGGTGCAGTCGTCCTGTCCCCTTTGCAGAAAAGCATCCCCAAAGAATGATGTTTCCACCTCCATGCTTCACGGTTGGGATGGTGTTCTTGGGGTTGTACTCATCCTTCTTCTTCCTCCAAACATGGCGAGTGGAGTTTAGACCAAAAAGCTATATTTTTGTCTCATCAGACCACATGACCTTCTCCCATTCCTCCTCTGGATCATCCAGATGGTCATTGGCAAACTTCAGACGGGCCTGGACATGCGCTGGCTTGAGCAGGGGGACCTTGCGTGAGCTGCAGGATTTGAATCCATGACGGCGTAGTGTGTTACTAATGGTCCCCCTGGTCCAAAAAAGGTCCAGTTGCCAGGACCACAAATACAAATTCCATCTAGATACCGTTGCCCTTCAGCATACAAAAAACTATACATACCTCGGCCTAAACATCAGCGCCACAGGTAACTTCCACAAAGCTGTGAACAATCTGAGAGACAAGGCAAGAAGGGCCTTCTATGCCATCAAAAGGAATATACAATTTGACATACCAATTAGGATCTGGCAAACAATACTTGAATCAGTTATAGAACCCATTGCCCTTAATGGTTGTGAGGTCTGGGGTCCGCTCACCAACCAAGAATTCACAAAATGGGAAAAACACCAATTGAGACTCTGCATGCAGAATTCTGCAAAAATATCCTCTGTGTACAATGAAAAACACCAAATAATGCATGCAGAGCAGAATTAGGCCGATACACGCTAATGATCAAAATCCAGAAAAGATCCATGAAATTCTATAACCACTTAAAAGGAAGCGATTCCCAAACCTTCCATAACAAAGCCAAACAGTGTAAATTAGAAAGCTATTTGGCCCTAAACAGAGAGTACACAGTGGCAGAATACCTGACCACTGTGACTGACCCAAACATAAGGAAAGCTTTGACTGTACAGACACCGTAGGCAGACCTGGCTCTCAAGAGAAGACAGGCTATGTGCACACTGCCCACAAAATGAGGTGGAAACTGCGCTGCACTTCCTAACCTCCTGCCAAATGTATTACCATATTAGAGACTCAGATGTTAACATATGTTTCCCATGCCAATTAATTTAATTTAATTGAGAGAGGGAGAGGTAGGAGAGGGAGAGGTAGGGGAGAGAGAGAGAGGGAGGGAGAGGTAGGGGAGAGAGGGAGAGCTGTGGGAAGGAGAGGTAGGGGAGAGAGAGGGAGAGGTATGGGAGGGAGAGGTAGGGGAGAGAGAGGGAGAGGAGAGGAGAGAGAGAGGGGAGGTAGGGAGAGAGAGGGAGAGGTAGGGGAGAGAGAGGGAGAGGTAGGGAGAGGGAGGGAGGGAGAGGTAGGGGAGAGGGAGGGGTAAGGGGATGGAGGAGGTAGAGGAGGGAGAGGTGTGGTGTGAGGTGAGGGTGGTAGGGTGATGAGAAGAGGAGGTGGAAGGAGGGTTTAGGGAGGGGGTGGTGAGAGGAGGGAAGGGAAAGGTAGGGAGAGAGAGGGGGGGAGGAGAGGGAGTGGAGAGAGAGGGAGAGGTAGAGGGAGAGGAGAGGGAGGGAGAGAGAGGGAGAGAGGTAGGGGGAGAGAGAGGAGGGAGGAGGGAGAGGAGAGGTATGGGAGGGAGAGGTAAGGGAGAGGGAGAGGTAGAGGAGTGAGATGGAGAGGTAGAGGAGAGAGAGGGAGAGGGAGAGGAGAGAGAGGGAGAGAGAGAGGGAGAGGGAGAGGATAGAGAGGGAGAGGTAGAGGAGTGAGAGAGAGAGGGAGAGGGAGAGAGAGAGAGGGAGAGGTAGAGGGAGAGAGAGGGAGAGGTAGAGGAGAGAGAGGGAGAGGTAGGGGGAGAGAGGGAGAGGTAGGGGAGAGAGAGGGAGAGGTAGAGAGAGAGAGAGGGAGAGGTAGAGGAGAGAGAGGGAGAGGGGAGAGGAGGGAGAGGGAGGGAGAGGTAGAGGAGAGAGAGGGAGAGGGAGGGAGAGAGAGAGGGAGAGGGAGGAGGGAGAGGGAGGTAGGGGAGGAGAGGAGAGGTGGGGAGGGAGAGGGAGAGGTAGGAGAGAGAGGGAGAGGTAGAGGAGAGAGAGGGAGAGGTAGGGGAGAGAGAGGGAGAGGTAGGGGAGAGAGAGGGAGAGGTAGAGGAGAGAGAGGGAGAGGTAGAGAGAGAGGGAGAGGTAGGGAGAGAGAGGGAGAGGTAGGGGAGGGAGAGGGAGAGGTAGGGGAGGGAGAGGGAGAGGTAGGGGAGGGAGAGGGAGAGGTAGGGGGAGGGAGAGGGAGAGGTAGAGGGAGAGAGGGAGAGGTAGGGAGAGAGGGAGAGGTAGGGGAGGGAGAGGTAGAGGTAGGGGAGGGAGAGGTAGAGGAGAGAGAGGGAGAGGTAGAGGGAGGGAGGGAGAGGTAGAGGTAGAGAGAGGGAGAGGTAGAGGAGAGAGAGGGAGAGGTAGAGGTAGGGGAGGGAGAGGTAGAGGAGAGAGAGGGAGAGGTAGAGGAGAGAGAGGGAGAGGTAGGGGAGGGAGAGGAGAGGAGAGAGAGGGAGAGGTGAGAGAGAGGGAGAGGTAGAGGAGAGAGAGGGAGAGGTAGAGGGAGGGAGAGGGAGAGGGAGAGGGAGAGGGAGAGGGAGAGGGAGAGGTAGAGGGAGAGAGAGGGAGAGGTAGAGGAGAGAGAGGGAGAGGTAGGGGAGAGAGAGGGAGAGGTAGAGGAGAGAGAGGGAGAGGGAGAGGGAGAGAGAGGAGAGAGAGGAGAGGGAGAGGAGAGAGAGGGAGAGGTAGAGGGAGAGAGGGGAGAGGGAGAGGGAGAGGGAGAGAGAGGGAGAGGGAGAGGGAGGGAGAGGGAGGGAGGGAGAGGGAGAGGAGAGAGAGAGAGGAGAGAGAGGGAGAGGTAGAGGAGAGAGAGGGAGAGGTAGAGGGAGAGAGAGGGAGAGGTAGGGGAGAGAGAGGGAGAGGTAGAGGAGAGAGAGGGAGAGGGAGGGGAGGGAGAGGGAGAGGAGAGGTAGGGGAGAGAGAGGGAGAGGTAGAGGAGAGAGAGGGAGAGGTAGAGGAGAGAGAGGGAGAGGGAGGGGAGAGAGAGGGAGAGGTAGGGAGAGAGAGGGAGAGGTAGAGGAGAGAGAGGGAGAGGGAGGGGAGAGAGAGGGAGAGGTAGGGGAGAGAGAGGGAGAGGGGGAGAGAGAGGGAGAGGGAGGGAGGGAGAGGGAGAGGTAGGGGAGGGAGAGGGAGAGGTAGAGGAGAGAGAGGGAGAGGGAGGAGAGAGAGGGAGAGGGAGGGGAGGGAGAGGGAGAGGTAGAGGAGAGAGAGGGAGAGGGAGGGGAGGGAGAGGGAGAGGGAGAGGGAGAGGGAGGGGAGGGAGAGGGAGAGGTAGGGGAGAGAGAGGGAGAGGTAGGGGAGAGAGAGGTAGAGGTAGAGGAGAGAGAGGGAGAGGGAGAGGGAGAGGTAGGGGGAGAGAGAGGGAGAGGGAGGGGGAGAGGGAGAGGTAGAGGGAGAGGGAGAGGTAGAGGAGAGGGAGAGGGAGAGGAGAGAGAGGGAGAGGAGGGAGGGAGAGGGAGAGGGAGGGGAGGAGAGGGAGAGGTAGAGGGAGAGAGAGGTAGAGGTAGAGGAGAGAGAGGGAGAGGGAGAGGGAGAGGGAGGTAGGGGAGAGAGAGGGAGAGGTAGGGGAGAGAGAGGTAGAGGTAGAGGAGAGAGGAGGGGGGGAGGGAGAGAGGGAGAGGTAGGGGAGGAGAGGGAGAGGTAGGGGAGAGAGAGGTTGAGGTAGAGGAGAGAGAGGGGGGAGGGAGAGGGAGAGGAGAGGAGAGAGAGAGGGAGAGGTAGGGGAGAGAGAGGGAGAGGGAGGGGAGGGAGAGGGAGGGGAGGGAGAGGGAGAGAGAGGGAGAGGTAGGGGAGAGAGAGGGAGAGGTAGAGGAGAGAGAGGGAGAGGTAGGGGGAGAGAGGTAGAGGTAGAGGGAGAGAGAGGGAGAGGGAGGGGAGGAGAGGGAGAGGTAGGGGAGAGAGGAGAGGTAGAGGGAGAGAGAGGGAGAGGTAGGGGAGAGAGAGGGAGAGGTAGGGGAGAGAGAGGGAGAGGTAGAGGAGAGAGAGGGAGAGGTAGAGGAGAGAGAGGGAGAGGTAGAGGAGAGAGAGGGGAGGTAGAGGAGAGAGAGGGAGAAGAGGAGAGAGGGGAGAGGGAGAGACGGAGAGGTAGAGGAGAGAGAGGGAGAGGTAGAGGAGAGAGAGGGAGAGGGAGAGGGAGAGGTATGGGAGAGAGAGGGAGAGGTAGAGGAGAGAGAGAGAGAGGTAGGGGAGAGAGAGGGAGAGGTAGAGGAGAGAGAGGGGGGCAGACAGACACAGTCTGCCATGGCCTGGATTCTGCTAGCTGGTGAAAAATGAGCTTTGTAAAAGCAATACATTGAGTCCAATTTAGAGATGAAGGCTGAAATGAATACCTCCTCTCTAAAATGGAAGTGAAAAAAAATCCCCACCCCCCTTCCTCAAAATAATTCTTTGAAATATTATCTTCTTCACATACATTTCAGCTGTTAGTTCTTAGACCTCATGACATCACAAGATATGTGGTTCAGATTTGCCATAGGATTTGTTTTTTTGCCTCTTGCACCGAAGCAATGCCGTGTGCGTCGTGTTCGTGATGGTTTCAAGCTAACGCTGGTATTTGTCTTGCGTTGAGCTGTTATTTTCTTTTACATGTAGTTTCTGCTTGAACTTTAAATGTTAAATTAAATGTTTAATTACGTGAATATTATGAACATGGTTTTATATCTGGTGACCCAGATTGCTTTGCTTGACACAACGAGTCCTTTGGCTTCTTACAAGGGCATTGAAGTCCCTCTGCCTTAATGTCACTACAATACATTACTGCAGTACATCGTACAGATTAATTGGATGGTTTGTTGGATCCATTTATGTAGACAGACTAATCTTTTTTAATGCACTTTACTCTACTGTACTGTGGTTTGTGACTATTAGCCAATTCAGTTGCAGTGGCAGTAATTCCGTTACAGATTTGTTACTAATTCCATTATTCCATTATCAATTTGTTAAAGGAATTACGAGTTTTAATCACTCAACAAAATGTGTATCAGTAAAATCACTAACTAATTGATAATTTACCTTTACTTGTTACTAAACTTTCATTATCCTCCTCATGAGGTAGAGGATACCTTTGAAGACATTCTCTGTTTTCTAAGATCCCCTTTTATACCCTTTTACATCTGTTTATCCAGAAATCAAAGTTTTTACTTTGCCACAGTTTTTAAGGCGGACAATGTAATAATGACTTCATTTCCCAGAAATATAGATTCTTAGCTTTCAATTGACACCCAGTTTGACACGCTCCTATGAACTTTCACGTGTTGGTCCTTTAACGTGGAAATGCCCTGTTCCTGCTCATTCAGCAAATGTTTTCTCTGATCTGGCAGTGGACTTTTTTTCCTTTTTCTGTATAACAGGAAATGTGAAATGTAGGTGTTTGACTGAAGACCACATCTCCAGTAATTTGCCTAAACCACCTTGGCTTTACAATCACAGTGAAACCGGCTGTAGGTGCACATCAATCAGAAGAAAGTTCACAAGTCAAAACGTACTGGCAATGCGTTTTCTCCTTTGACGTGGGACGTTCAACCACGATGGACAGCATTTTCCGTTCCTTTCCTTTGTAGTTTAACTCGTACTGTACGTGGGAGGTATCATACCCCCACAGAGTGCAATGTTTCCATCTGGGAACCGTGTCATAAGTAGGTGGGTGCATTCATTGTACACAAGGCCATGACCTGATGTTGGACCTGACTACTACCGGTTAGAGATCATCTCACCTGCAATGACTTACTGTACAAGCGTTAGCTCCATTCAGTCCTTCCAACGCACAAGTCCAGGATATTTAATGCACAAGTCCATTGACATTCAGTGGATAAGTCCCCTGACATTCACTCTCCCTGTCAACAACTAAGACTTTTTAAACTATTATTTCCTCTGACATGTTCCAGAAGCAGTTTTCTCCGCCCGTCTCCCCCCATGCTTGTTTTAGGTCAGTGTGTCAGTGTGCTGCTCTGTTTCCTGACGGCCATTCAATCTGGATAAATATTTACCCTCACATAGGCTTGAAGGAGCTGGCAGCGGCACCAGAGAGGAGAGAAAGTGGTAGAGGAGAGGGATAGAGATAGGATTGACAGGGAGAGAAAGTATATAGAGAGAGAGACCTCATCTCTCCCTCTCTCTCCCCCTCTCTCTCTCTCTCTCCTCTGTCTATCCCCTCTCTCTCTCTCTCTCTCTCTCTCTCCCTCTCTCTCCCTCTCTCTCTCCCTCTCTCCCCCCTCTCTCCCTCTCTCTCCCTCTGCTCTCTCCCCCCTCTCTCCCTCTCTCTCCCCCTCTCTCTCCCTCTCTCTCTCTCCCTCTCTCTCCCTCTCTCCCCCTCTCTCTCTCTCTCCCTCTCTCTCCCCCTCTCTCTCTCCCTCTCTCTCTCCCCTCTCTCTCCCTCTCTCTCTCTCCCCTCTCTCTCTCTCCCTCTCCCCTCTCTCTCCCTCTCTCCCCCTCTCTACTCCCTCTCCCTCTCTCTCTCTCTCCCTCTCTCTCTCCCCCCTCTCTCTCCCTCTCTCCCTCTCTCTCTCCCTCTCCCTCTTCTCATCAGTAAAACAGCCTTGTAGAGTTGAAGGGAGTCCTCCAGCCATCTGTCTCCCCCATGATTGCTAACGCTCTGAGAGCTAACAACAAGACAATCCAAGACTCCGCTAACATACCAAACCTGCCTTGTGGAGGACAACAACTTTAGACAGTTTTAGTATCATCCCATTGGTTCAGCTCTGGGGGGGGGGGAGGAGTTTGGTCACAATATTGATTGTCTATTTCACAATTTTTTTACATTTTTTACATTTTAGCAGACGCTCTTATCCAGAGCGACTTACAGGAGCAATTAGGGTTAAGTGCCTTGCTCAAGGGGCACATCGACAGATTTTTCACCTAGTCGGCTCGGGGATTAGAACCAGCGACCTTTCGGTTACTGGCACAACGCTCTTAACCACTAAGCCACCTGCCGCCCCAATGTTATTCGACTGTGTTTGTTTTAACGTGAGACGGTTGTTTATGTGAGGAAAACATCACGAAGAGTCGCAGACTTTGGGGTTTGACCGGACGGACATGCAACAGGAAGGAATTCTGGACCTCGATGGGGTTCCCAGATATTCCGCTCGTACCCCAAAGACAGACAGCACTATTAAACAGTCTCTCAGGGCTCACTACTTATGCAACTGTCTCCGTGTCACCAGATGTTGTTTTGGTTTGGGATGCTATCGCTTCATAGACAGCATGTTGTTGGAACATGGAAGGAAAATAACTCGATCTTCTCAAAACAATTAAAACGTGTCCCTAAATACCTACACAATCCCATTATGCAGACACATTCAAACACACGGGGCCTGACAGAGACACTGCTGTAAATGAAACAAGAGAAAGCAACCAAAGCAAAACAAAGCAATGTAAACAAAAAACGTGATGACGCCGCTTCCCTCCTTTCCCCAGGTATCTATCGGCATCTGATCTAAACCTCCAGTCCTCTACAGCAACACCAAGAGAGTAGGAGATGTCTTCTAGGTGCCTCACCGCTCTTCCTAACAAGCCTTGTCTGTTCAAAGCTCTCTCTCTCTGCACATGAAAGGCACTGTTTAAAAATGTATGAGCGCCGATCTGTTCCAGGGCTGTGGAGATGGAGGAGAGGAGAGGAGCGGGCTGAATGAAGGAAGAGATTCTCTACCACACCGCCACTATTCCCCTGTTGCCCGCCTGCTTTTTTAATTATTCAAGCTGTTTGTGACAGCTGCTTAGTGAAAAGCTTATAGACCCTAGCGTTAGTTATTACTGCGTTTTAACGATATTATAAATTTTTGTATTGCAGATAAGATGATGTATTTTTCACAAAAGGGATTAAGATGATCGACCAGCATCCTGTAATAGAATGCAGCCAGGTATCCACGTATAGTATTTGTATGTTTCCCCTTTGATCTTGGGGGATGAGTGGGTTATCTTGTTCTCTTACCTCAGTCTTTGTTCTCAAAGAATTATGGACTGAAGACATGCATATACAGGCAGTACTGAATGAGAAATAAGGCTATGTTTCATAGTGAGAAATGTTTTATTTGATAAATGCATCCCTCTTCTCTAGTGATTAGTGGGTATTTTAGTGTTCATCTCTAGTGATTAGTGGGTATTTTAGTGTTTATCTCTAGTGATTAGTGGGTATTTTAGTGTTTATCTCTCTCTAGTGATTAGTGGGTATTTTAGTGTTTATCTCTAGTGATTAGTGGGTATTTTAGTGTTTATCTCTAGTGATTAGTGGGTATTTTAGTGTTTATCTCTCTAGTGATTAGTGGGTATTTTAGTGTTTATCTCTAGTGATTAGTGGGTATTTTAGTGTTTATCTCTCTAGTGATTAGTGGGTATTTTAGTGTTTATCTCTAGTGATTAGTGGGTATTTTAGTGTTTATCTCTAGTGATTAGTGGGTATTTTAGTGTTTATCTCTAGTGATTAGTGGGTATTTTAGTGTTTATCTCTCTAGTGATTAGTGGGTATTTTAGTGTTTATCTCTCTAGTGATTAGTGGGTATTTTAGTGTTTATCTCTCTAGTGATTAGTGGGTATTTTAGTGTTTATCTCTCTCTAGTGATTAGTGGGTATTTTAGTGTTTATCTCTCTCTAGTGATTAGTGGGTATTTTAGTGTTTATCTCTCTAGTGATTAGTGGGTATTTTAGTGTTTATCTCTCTAGTGATTAGTGGGTATTTTAGTGTTTATCTCTCTAGTGATTAGTGGGTATTTTAGTGTTTATCTCTCTAGTGATTAGTGGGTATTTTAGTGTTTATCTCTAGTGATTAGTGGGTATTTTAGTGTTTATCTCTAGTGATTAGTGGGTATTTTAGTGTTTATCTCTAGTGATTAGTGGGTATTTTAGTGTTTATCTCTCTAGTGATTAGTGGGTATTTTAGTGTTTATCTCTAGTGATTAGTGGGTATTTTAGTGTTTATCTCTCTAGTGATTAGTGGGTATTTTAGTGTTTATCTCTAGTGATTAGTGGGTATTTTAGTGTTTATCTCTCTAGTGATTAGTGGGTATTTTAGTGTTTATCTCTAGTGATTAGTGGGTATTTTAGTGTTTATCTCTCTAGTGATTAGTGGGTATTTTAGTGTTTATCTCTAGTGATTAGTGGGTATTTTAGTGTTTATCTCTCTAGTGATTAGTGGGTATTTTAGTGTTTATCTCTCTAGTGATTAGTGGGTATTTTAGTGTTTATCTCTCTAGTGATTAGTGGGTATTTTAGTGTTTATCTCTAGTGATTAGTGGGTATTTTAGTGTTTATCTCTAGTGATTAGTGGGTATTTTAGTGTTTATTCTCTAGTGATTAGTGGGTATTTTAGTGTTTATCTCTCTCTAGTGATTAGTGGGTATTTTAGTGTTTATCTCTCTAGTGATTAGTGGGTATTTTAGTGTTTATCTCTAGTGATTAGTGGGTATTTTAGTGTTTATCTCTAGTGATTAGTGGGTATTTTAGTGTTTATCTCTAGTGATTAGTGGGTATTTTAGTGTTTATCTCTAGTGATTAGTGGGTATTTTAGTGTTTATCTCTCTAGTGATTAGTGGGTATTTTAGTGTTTATCTCTCTAGTGATTAGTGGGTATTTTAGTGTTTATCTCTCTAGTGATTAGTGGGTATTTTAGTGTTTATGCTGACTGACGAGCCCATTACCAACAGGTGTAGACTTTACAGTGAAATGCTGACTGACGAGCCCATTACCAACAGTGCAGAGTTAAAAAGTAAGACAATTATTTGCTAAAAAAAGGAAATAGTAACACAATAAAAACAATAATGAGGCTATATACAGGAAGTACCAGTACTGAGTCAATGTGAGGGATACCAGGTAGTTGAGGTAATAATGAGGCTATATACAGGAAGTACCAGTACTGAGTCAATGTGCAGGGATACCAGGTAGTTGAGGTAATAATGAGGCTATATACAGGAAGTACCAGTACTGAGTCAATGTGCAGGGATACCAGGTAGTTGAGGTAATAATGAGGCTATATACAGGAAGTACCAGTACTGAGTCAATGTGGAGGGATACCAGGTAGTTGAGGTAATAATGAGGCTATATACAGGAAGTACCAGTACTGAGTCAATGTGGAGGGATACCAGGTAGTTGAGGTAATAATGAGGCTATATACAGGAAGTACCAGTACTGAGTCAATGTGCAGGGATACCAGGTAGTTGAGGTAATAATGAGGCTATATACAGGAAGTACCAGTACTGAGTCAATGTGGAGGGATACCAGGTAGTTGAGGTAATAATGAGGCTATATACAGGAAGTACCAGTACTGAGTCAATGTGGAGGGATACCAGGTAGTTGAGGTAATAATGAGGCTATATACAGGAAGTACCAGTACTGAGTCAATGTGGAGGGATACCAGGTAGTTGAGGTAATAATGAGGCTATATACAGGAAGTACCAGTACTGAGTCAATGTGGAGGGATACCAGGTAGTTGAGGTAATAATGAGGCTATATACAGGAAGTACCAGTACTGAGTCAATGTGCAGGGATACCAGGTAGTTGAGGTAATAATGAGGCTATATACAGGAAGTACCAGTACTGAGTCAATGTGGAGGGATACCAGGTAGTTGAGGTAATAATGAGGCTATATACAGGAAGTACCAGTACTGAGTCAATGTGCAGGGATACCAGGTAGTTGAGGTAATAATGAGGCTATATACAGGAAGTACCAGTACTGAGTCAATGTGCAGGGATACCAGGTAGTTGAGGTAATAATGAGGCTATATACAGGAAGTACCAGTACTGAGTCAATGTGCAGGGATACCAGGTAGTTGAGGTAATAATGAGGCTATATACAGGAAGTACCAGTACTGAGTCAATGTGCAGGGATACCAGGTAGTTGAGGTAATAATGAGGCTATATACAGGAAGTACCAGTACTGAGTCAATGTGCAGGGATACCAGGTAGTTGAGGTAATAATGAGGCTATATACAGGAAGTACCAGTACTGAGTCAATGTGGAGGGATACCAGGTAGTTGAGGTAATAATGAGGCTATATACAGGAAGTACCAGTACTGAGTCAATGTGGAGGGATACCAGGTAGTTGAGGTAATAATGAGGCTATATACAGGAAGTACCAGTACTGAGTCAATGTGCAGGGATACCAGGTAGTTGAGGTAATAATGAGGCTATATACAGGAAGTACCAGTACTGAGTCAATGTGCAGGGATACCAGGTAGTTGAGGTAATAATGAGGCTATATACAGGAAGTACCAGTACTGAGTCAATGTGCAGGGATACCAGGTAGTTGAGGTAATAATGAGGCTATATACAGGAAGTACCAGTACTGAGTCAATGTGCAGGGATACCAGGTAGTTGAGGTAATAATGAGGCTATATACAGGAAGTACCAGTACTGAGTCAATGTGCAGGGATACCAGGTAGTTGAGGTAATAATGAGGCTATATACAGGAAGTACCAGTACTGAGTCAATGTGCAGGGATACCAGGTAGTTGAGGTAATAATGAGGCTATATACAGGAAGTACCAGTACTGAGTCAATGTGCAGGGATACCAGGTAGTTGAGGTAATAATGAGGCTATATACAGGAAGTACCAGTACTGAGTCAATGTGCAGGGATACCAGGTAGTTGAGGTAATAATGAGGCTATATACAGGAAGTACCAGTACTGAGTCAATGTGCAGGGATACCAGGTAGTTGAGGTAGTTGAGGTGATACAGGATGTACATGTAGGTCGGGGTAAAAGTTACTAGGCAATCAGGATAGATAATAAACGCAGTAGCTGCAGTGTATGTGAAGTGTGTCAATGTGTGAGTGTGTGTGGCGTCAATATGCATGTGTGTGTGTGTGTTTTGGGTGTGTGAGCATATGTAGTGTGTGTGTGTGTGTGTGTGTGTGTGTGTGTGTGTTGGAGTGTCAGTGTAGTATGTGTGAGTGTGGGGGGTAAAGTCCAGGGAGTGTGCAAAGGATGTCATAGCACTCCACTTCCTGAAACCTAGATCCCAGAAAACCTTATCTGTGAAACTAGGCCATCTAGATGGGAGGAGTCATTATCTGTGGAACTAGGCCATCTAGATAGGAAGAGTTATCATCTGTGGAACGAGGCCATCTAGAGTCATTATATCTTTGACCTTTTCAACTGTCAGTGCAGTGCTGAACAAGGTAGTTGGGTTCTGTTCACGCAGTCAGATTCAGGAGCTATGGACTGGAAGTGTGACGAGAATTCAAAAGCGGTATAATATGATACATCTTTTCCAGAGAATAGAATCGGGAAAAAATATATATATTCCACGTGTTCAAACATTCATAATCTGATATTAAAACATCTGAGGTGACTAGTCTACAGCTGTCTCCAAATCCAGACCAATTAAAGAGTAGTAAACTGGATTGAGCCCTGAGGCTATGGACCCCTGGGCTGTGCGGAGAGTTAACTTCCTTTAGCTGGACTGATTAATAAACTAGACTGTGTTGATTTATTTAGTCGCCCCCATTGATGCCTGAGTAAAGAGACCCCGTGGGGCTTAGCATTTGAATAGGCCTCATCAGCCCCCTGTTTCCATCAATTAAAACACGGCTGACAAGTGGTAGAATTGAATCCTACTTTTTCCTCTTTGAGGGTTGAATTCAATCCCCCTTAAAGCAGCTCTGCTTGTTTGAAGAGGAGGTGTGCCGTATGCAGCTGACATGCAGGTTAATGTGTGAGACATACAAATACTGTATAATTGCGCAACGCCTAACATTAATTGGCGCTACTTTCAATACAGATGCCAATAGCGGTTTCATATCTGCTGGTGTGTGAATGAGACAGGGGGCCACGCAATTCAATTAACATTTATAATGTATCAACTCTAAAAGGCTAAAACACGCTAACGTCTTCACAGGGAAAAGGGTCCTAGTAAAACATGGATTTCTGTTGAAAGTTCATTGGATGATCTGTCAGGACCTGGTCACAGAAGGTTGTAATAGAAAAGTATATCATATAGAAGACATACACTGAGTGGACAAAACATTAAGAACACCTTCCTAATATTGAGTTGCAACCGCTTTTGCCCTCAGAACAGCCTCCATTCGTTTCGGGACATGGACTCTACAAGGTGTCGAAAGCGTTCCACAGGGATGCTGACCCATGTTGATTCCAATGCTTCCCACAGTTGTGTCAAGTTGGCTGGATGTCCTTTGGGTGGTGGACCGGTCTTGATACACACGGGAAACTGTTGAGTGTGAAAAACCCAGCAGTGTTGCAGTTGTTGACACAAACCGGTGCGCCTGGCACCTACTACCATACCCTGCTCAAAGGACCTTACATTTTTTGTCTTGCCCATTCACCCTCTGAATGACACACATACACAATCCATGTCTCAATTGTCCCAAGGCTTAAAAATCCTTCTTTAACCTGTCTCCTCCCCTTCATCTACACTGATTGAAGTGGATTTAATCAATAAGGGATCCTACAGTGGCTGGTGAAAGTATTCACCCCCCTTGGCATTTTTCCTATTTTGTTGCCTTACAACCTGGAATTAAAATGGATTTTTGGGGGGTTTGTATCATTTGATTTACACAACATGCCTACCACTTTGAAAATGCTAAATATTGTTTTGGTTGAAACATACAAAAAAGAAGACAAAAACAGAACTTGAGCGTGCATAACTATTCACCCCCCCAAAGTCAATACTTTGTAGAGCCACCTTTTCCAGCAATTACAGCTGCAAGTCTCTTGGGGTATGTCTCTATAAGCTTGGCACATCTAGCCACTGGGATTTTTGCCAATTCTTCAAGGCAAAACTGCTCCAGCTCCTTCAAGTTGGATGGGTTCCGCTGGTGTACAGCAATCTTTAAGTCATACCACAGATTCTCAATTGGATTGAGGTCTGGGCTTTGACTAGGCCATTCCAAGACATTTAAATGTTTCCCCCTTAAACCACTCGAGTGTTGCTTTAGCAGTATGCTTAGGGTCATTGTCCTGCTGAAAGGTGAACCTCCGTCCCAGTCTCAAATCTCTGGAAGACTGAAACAGGTTTCCCTCAAGAATTTCCCTGTATTTAGCGCCATCCATCATTCCTTCAATTCTGACTAGTTTCCCAGTCCCTGCCGATGGAAAAACATCCCCACACCATGATGCTGCCACCACCATGCTTCACTGTGGGGATGGTGTTCTCGGGGTGAAGTGGTCCTATGGACAGATACTCCAATCTCCGCTGTGGAGCTTTGCAGCTCCTTCAGGGTTATCTTTGGTCTCTTTGTTGCCTCTCTGATTAATGCCCTCCTTGCCTGGTCCGTGAGTTTTGGTGGGCAGCCCTCTCTTGGCGGCGCACAATTGGCCCAGCGTCGTCCAGGTTAGGGGAGGGAATGGCCGGCAGGGATGTAGCTCAGTTGGTAGAGCATGGCGTTTGCAACGCCAGGGTTGTGGGTTCGATTCCAACGGGGGGCCAGTATGAAAAAATTAAAAATAATGTATGCACTCACTAACTGTAAGTCGCTCTGGATAAGAGTGTCTGCTAAATGACTAAAATGTAAAATGTCTTGGCCGGTTTGTTGTGGTGCCATATTCTTTCTATTTTTTTAATAATGGATTTAATGGTGCTCCGTGGGATGTTCAAAGTTTCTGATATATTTTTTTATAACCCAACCCTGATATGTACTTCTCCACAACTTTGTCCCTGACCTGTTTGGAGAGCTCCTTGGTCTTCATGGTGCCACTTGCTTGGTGGTGCCCCTTGCTTAGTGGTGTTGCAGACTCTGGGGCCTTTCAGAACAGGTGACAGATCATGTGACACTTAGATTGCACACAGGTGGACTTTATTTAACAAATTATGTGACTTCTGAAGGTAATTGGTTGCATCAGATCTTATTTAGGGGCTTCATAGCAAAGGGGGTGAATACATATGCACGCACCCCTTTTCTGTTATTTTTTTATTTAAAAAACAAATAATTTTAACAAGTTAATTTTTTTATTTCACTTCACCAATTTGGACTATTTTGTGTATGTCCATTACATGAAATCCAAATAAAAATCCATTTAAATTACAGGTTGTAATGCAACAAAAAAATTTTTTTAAACTGGCCAACTCTTGAGGTTTTTCTAAACCTACGCTTTATCCTACACTAGGTTTAATTCACACAGCATAAACAAGATGACTGAGTCTGAATGGAAGTGTTGACTGGAAGTCTTTCCATCCATTCAGGATGTGCTTTGTTTCGGCAGGTAGCTTAGTGGTTAAGCTTAGTGGTTAAGAGCGGTGTGCCAATAACCGAAAGGTCGCTGGTTCTAATCCCCAAGCCGACTAGGTGAAAAAATCTGTCAATGTGCCCTTGAGCAAGGCACTTAACCCTAATTGCTCCTGTAAGTCGCTCTGGATAAGAGCGTCTGCTAAATGACGTAAATGAAATGTAATGTTTTAATGTGCAGTATTCATACTCATAACAACACATCTCTGACATACAGGAAACTGCCAAGATAATGGAAACACTAGAGTAAATGAGGGATACAAGGTATACTGAACCAAAATATAAACATTCAACGGCCTGATCAACTCTATGAGAAGGAGATGTGTCACGCTGCATGAGGCAAATGGTGGTCACACCAGATACTGACTGGTTTTCTGATCCACCCCCCCTTACCTTTTTTTTTGTGACCAACAGATGCATATCTGTATTCCCAGTCGTGAAATCAATAGACTAGGACCTAATGAATGTATATCAATTGACTGATATCCTTATATGAACTGTAACTCGGTAAAATCTTTGAAATTGTTGCATGTTGCCTTTATATTTGTGTGCTTCTACGCAGGTGGGGTTCCTGAGTAAATTAAGCAATCAACATCCCATCATGCTTAGGGTCATGTATGAAAATGCTGGGCAGGCCATTATTTTGGCTAGCATGGCTATGGCCCCATAGGATGACAATGCCCCCATCCACAGGGCACGAGTGGTCCCCGAATGATTAGATGAGCATGAAAATGATGTAAACCATATGCCATGGCCGTCTCAGTCACCAGACCTCAACCCAATTGAACACTTATGGGAGATTCTGGAGCGGCGCCTGAGACAGCGTTTTACACCACCATCAACAAAACACCAAATTATGGAATTTTCTCATAGAAGAATGGTGTTATCATACTGGTGTTTTCAGTCTCCATCCATGTATGGGTGGTCCTCTGTAGCTCAGCTGGTAGAGCACGGCCCTTGTAACGCCAAGGTAGTGGGTTCGATCCCCGGGACCACCCATACACAAAAATGTATGCACGCATGACTGTAAGTCGCTTTGGATAAAAGCGTCTGCTAAATGGCGTATTATTATTATTATTATCTAGCCAGGAGAAACAACTCCCAGATACACACACCACTTGGAAAATACACCCCCAGTTGGTGTAGCTTTCTGAATGTGTGTGTGTGTGTGTGTGTGTTTAGTTTTCTGAATGTGAGTGGTGCTGAAAGCCCCTCCTCAAGGGGAGCGGTATCCTTCTGACATTCCTGTGTAGAACCACAGGCCACAACTCCTTGTCTAGCAACTTAAGGGACTAAGCTTCAATTTCCTCCTCCGTGTCTGCATAGCAAAACCGGGGATTGGGTTTAAATGGAACCCCCTTTAAATATGGCCATGATTTATCTTCAAATGGAAATGCAAGAGAAAATCAGTACCATGCAGTGTACAGTATGTAATGTCAGCTTGTTTACCAGCCCAGTAGGATGGAGCCTAGGGTAGAGACTGTTTACCAGCCCAGTAGGATGGAGCCTAGGGTAGAGACTGTTTACCAGCCCAGTAGGATGGAGCCTATGGTAGAGACTGTTTACCAGCCCAGTAGGATGGAGCCTAGGGTAGAGACTGTTTACCAGCCCAGTAGGATGGAGCCTAGGGTAGAGACTGTTTACCAGCCCAGTAGGATGGAGCCTAGGGTAGAGACTGTTTACCAGCCCAGTAGGATGGAGCCTAGGGTAGAGACTGTTTACCAGCCCAGTAGGATGGAGCCTAGGGTAGAGACTGTTTACCAGCCCAGTAGGATAGAGCCTAGGGTAGAGACTGTTTACCAGCCCAGTAGGATGGAGCCTAGGGTAGAGACTGTTTACCAGCCCAGTAGGATGGAGCCTAGGGTAGAGACTGTTTACCAGCCCAGTAGGATGGAGCCTAGGGTAGAGACTGTTTACCAGCCCAGTAGGATGGAGCCTAGGGTAGAGACTGTTTACCAGCCCAGTAGGATAGAGCCTAGGGTAGAGACTGTTTATCAGCCCAGTAGGATGGAGCCTAGGGTAGAGACTGTTTACCAGCCCAGTAGGATGGAGCCTAGGGTAGAGACTGTTTACCAGCCCAGTAGGATGGAGCCTAGGGTAGAGACTGTTTACCAGCCCAGTAGGATGGAGCCTAGGGTAGAGACTGTTTTACCAGCCCAGTAGGATGGAGCCTAGGGTAGAGACTGTTTACCAGCTCAGTAGGATGGAGCCTAGGGTAGAGACTGTTTACCAGCCCAGTAGGATGGAGCCTAGGGTAGAGACTGTTTACCAGCCCAGTAGGATGGAGCCTAGGGTAGAGACTGTTTACCAGCCCAGTAGGATGGAGCCTAGGGTAGAGACTGTTTACCAGCCCAGTAGGATGGAGCCTAGGGTAGAGACTGTTTACCAGCCCAGTAGGATGGAGCCTAGGGTAGAGACTGTTTACCAGCCCAGTAGGATGGAGCCTAGGGTAGAGACTGTTTACCAGCCCAGTAGGATGGAGCCTAGGGTAGAGACTGTTTACCAGCCCAGTAGGATGGAGCCTAGGGTAGAGACTGTTTACCAGCTCAGTAGGATGGAGCCTAGGGTAGAGACTGTTTACCAGCCCAGTAGGATGGAGCCTAGGGTAGAGACTGTTTACCATTCCAGTAGGATGGAGCCTAGGGTAGAGACTGTTTACCAGCCCAGTAGGATAGAGCCTAGGGTAGAGACTGTTTACCAGCCCAGTAGGATGGAGCCTAGGGTAGAGACTGTTTACCAGCCCAGTAGGATGGAGCCTAGGGTAGAGACTGTTTACCAGCCCAGTAGGATAGAGCCTAGGGTAGAGACTGTTTACCAGCCCAGTAGGATGGAGCCTTGGGTAGAGACTGTTTACCAGCTCAGTAGGATGGAGCCTAGGGTAGAGACTGTTTACCAGCTCAGTAGGATGGAGCCTAGGGTAGAGACTGTTTACCAGCTCAGTAGGATGGAGCCTAGGGTAGAGACTGTTTACCAGCCCAGTAGGATGGAGCCTAGGGTAGAGACTGTTTACCAGCTCAGTAGGATGGAGCCTAGGGTAGAGACTGTTTACCAGCTCAGTAGGATGGAGCCTAGGGTAGAGACTGTTTACCAGCCCAGTAGGATGGAGCCTAGGGTAGAGACTGTTTACCAGCCCAGTAGGATGGAGCCTAGGGTAGAGACTGTTTACCAGCTCAGTAGGATGGAGCCTAGGGTAGAGACTGTTTACCAGCTCAGTAGGATGGAGCCTAGGGTAGAGACTGTTTACCAGCCCAGTAGGATGGAGCCTAGGGTAGAGACTGTTTACCAGCCCAGTAGGATGGAGCCTAGGGTAGAGACTGTTTACCAGCCCAGTAGGATGGAGCCTAGGGTAGAGACTGTTTACCAGCCCAGTAGGATGGAGCCTAGGGTAGAGACTGTTTACCAGCTCAGTAGTAGGGAGCCTGCTCTCTAACTACTGGTTAACTCCCCCACCTCCTCTCTCTCTTTCCTCTCTCTCCCCCACGTCTCTCTCTCTCTCTCTCTCTCTCTCTCTCTCTCTCTCTCTCTCTCTCTCTCTCTCTCTCTCGCTCTCACTTTCTTTCTCTGTGGCTCGGCTCCAATTTTCAATTCAACAGCTTCTTTAACAGACAGGGCCAAACACTGACCTGGGGAAAGGCAGAGAGACAGAACAACAGCAGAATACCTCAGGAGAAAGGCACTACTGCAGCTGTGTTGGAGGGACAGCTGGATTGTTTATCCTTCGGTCTCTGGTTAGAATCTGGCTCCAAGGACCTCTCTGTGTTTCTCCACCTTCTTGGAAAGCCAGAGAGATATTTAACTGAGCCCTGGATGAATAGAATAGAAAGATATAGATTTATCTGGTACAACAAAAACATGTCCTTTTTGTCCTTTGGAATTGGAGCAAAATTTGAAGCTAATTGTCAATTAATGGATAATTCCACTGTGATAAAAAGATAGCAGCAGCGACCTGTAGAGTGTCTAGGTGGTAGATAAAGTAGATGTAGTCCAAACCTATTATAGCAGAGCAGAAATAACGTTGTCCTGGGAGTAACAAGTCATTCTGCTCTGAACCACTCAGGAGAGTTGGCCTCTCCTCGGGTTAGTTAAGTCTTCTGAAAATTAGAATGATTATTGAAAGTTTATTTTAGGATTATTTTAATATTACGTTTTTTTTGTTTCTGGTATGTGAACATACAGTGGGGAGAACAAGTATTTTATACACTGCTGATTTTGCAGGTTTTCCTACTTACAAAGCATGTAGAGGTCTGTCATTTTTATCATAGGTACACTTCAACTGTGAGAGACGGAATCTAAAACAAAAATCCAGAAACTCACATTGTATGATTTTTAAGTATTTTTTTTATTTTTTTTTTATTTATTTCATTTGCAAAAGGTGTGTATCAGGTGGTGTGGTGTGTGTGTGGGGGGACAGCTCTATTAAAGAAAGGAAGGAGACTGTAACTTTGAACTTCAAAGTGGTTGACACACTTTCTCCCATTCCCCTGTCTCCTCCATTCTCCCATTCCCCTGTCTCTCCTCCATTCTCCCATTCCCCTGTCTCTCCTCCATTCTCCCATTCCCCTGTCTCTCCTCCATTCTCCCATTCTCCTGTCTCTCCTCCATTCTCCCATTCCCCTCTCTCCTCCATTCTCCCATTCCCCTCTCTCCTCCATTCTCCCATTCCCCTGTCTCTCCTCCTTTCTCCCATTCCCTGTCTCTCCTCCATTCTCCCATTCCCCTGTCTCTCCTCCTTTCTCCCATTCCCCTGTCTCTCCCTCCTTTCTCCCATTCCCCTCTCTCCTCCATTCTCCCATTCCCCTCTCTCCTCCATTCTCCCATTCCCCTGTCTCTCCTCCATTCTCCCATTCCCCTGTCTCTCCTCCATTCTCCCATTCCCCTCTCTCCCTCCATTCTCCCATTCCCCTCTCTCCTCCTTTCTCCCATTCCCCTGTCTCTCCTCCATTCTCCCATTCCCCTCTCTCCTCCTTTCTCCCATTCCCCTCTCTCCTCCATTCTCCCATTCCCCTGTCTCTCCTCCTTTCTCCCATTCCCCTCTCTCCTCCATTCTCCCATTCCCCCGTCTCTCCTCCATTCTCCCATTCCCCTGTCTCTCCTCCATTCTCCCATTCCCCCGTCTCTCCTCCATTCTCCCATTCCCCTCTCTCCTCCATTCTCCCATTCTCCTGTCTCTCCTCCTTTCTCCCATTCCCCTCTCTCCTCCTTTCTCCCATTCCCCTGTCTCTCCTCCTTTCTCCCATTCCCCTGTCTCTCCTCCATTCTCCCATTCCCCTGTCTCTCCTCCATTCTCCCATTCCCCTGTCTCTCCTCCATTCTCCCATTCCCCTGTCTCTCCTCCATTCTCCCATTCCCCGTCTCTCCTCCATTCTCCCCTCCTCCTCCATTCTCCCATTCCCCTGTCTCTCCTCCTTTCTCCCATTCCCCTCTCTCCTCCTTTCTCCCATTCCCTCTCTCCTCCTTTCTCCCATTCCCTCTCTCCTCCATTCTCCCATTCCCCTGTCTCTCCTCCATTCTCCCATTCCCCTCTCTCCTCCATTCTCCCATTCCCCTGTCTCTCCTCCATTCTCCCATTCCCCTCTCTCCTCCATTCTCCCATTCCCCTGTCTCTCCTCCATTCTACCATTCCCCTGTCTCTCCTCCATTCTCCCATTCCCCAGTCTCTCCTCCTTTCTCCCCGTTGCCCCCCGTCTCCCTCCTCCTCTTTTCTCCTGGTCTCCCCCTGTCTCCCTCTTTCTCCTTGTCTCCCCCCTGTCTCTCCCCTTTTCCCTGTTTCACCGTCTCCCTGTTTCTCTCCTTCTCCCTGTAAACCCCATGTCTCTCTATCTTTCACCTTGTCTCCATTCTCTCTCTCCCTCCTTCTCCCTGTAAACCCCATGTCTCTCTATCTTTCACCCTGTCTCCATTCTCTCTCTCTCCCTCCCCTTCTCCCTGTAAACCCCATGTCTCTATCTTTCACCCTGTCTCCATTCTCTCTCTCCCTCCTTCTCCCTGTAAACCCCATGTCTCTCTATCTTTCACCCTGTCTCCATTCTCTCTCTCCCTCCTTCTCCCTGTAAACCCCATGTCTCTCTATCTTTCACCCTGTCTCCATTCTCTCTCTCTCCCTCCTTCTCCCTGTAAACCCCATGTCTCTCTATCTTTCACCCTGTCTCCATTCTCTCTCTCTCCCTCCTTCTCCCTGTAAATCCCATGTCTCTCTATCTTTCACCCTGTCTCCATTCTCTCTCTCTCCCTCCTTCTCCCTAAATCCCATGTCTCCCCCTCCCCCCCAGGTGATCAGACATCCTCTACAAAAGGCCGATACTAAAGCCATTCTACTATCTGCATCGTACTATACAGGTGATGATAATGATATATGATATGTGTTTCACATTCTCTCCTCTGTCCTCTCTCCTCTCTCCTCTGTCCTCAGTGATAGAAGGGTAGAGGGGAAATATTCTGACATTTATGGTGCTAGTTATTAAGCAGTGCTTCCGGCAGCGGTGACTCACGAAGAAGCTGAATATTATTGCTTTTTTAATGATTATTGTGTCACCCTTACCAGTCATTTCACAATCTGAACCCTTCACCAGTCATTTCACAATCTGAACCCTTATCAGTCATTTCCACAATCTGAACTTTAATATGTTGTAATAAATATGGTTTTATGCCATCATTGCCTTCATAGACCTTCATTCATTAATTATTACAAGCCACCTGGACTGACTGGCATTGATGTCTGTCTGAGGAAATTATATATCCTCAACTCCACACACATCTTTAATGGGATCAAAGTAGCATACCAGCATGGGGAGATTTAACCATGTCCCAACCGTGAGCTACCCTCTGCTAGCTCCTCTGTCTCTCCTCCATCCCTGGTCCTGTGTGTCTGGTTGGGCGGGCAGTAGAGACAGGACATGGCAGGCTGTTCCAGGGTCAGCGGCTCTCCTCTCTCTCTCTCCCTCCCTCCCTCCCTCTCAGAAACAGGCCATTCATTCAGACAGGGCCTATCGGTGACAGGGAGCATTTCAACAGCAAGTGTGTGTCACTCCTATCACAGAGTGACATTGACAGAATGGTGGCGTGAGGGGAAGAGTCAGAGAACCAGATGGTTGATGTGGTGGGCTCCATAGGAGAGGTGACCTGGGCACAGAGGTGAGGGGGGAAGTCAGGAATGGAGGAGAGGAGAGATGGGGTGAGTCCTGCTTGAGCAGGTAAAGGCTTCGGCCATGTCTCCGTCCGCTGTCCTCACAGGTACACAGAGCCACAGATGGATCCTCACACACACACACACACACACACACACTCTCCGACCCCCACTTGTTTCTGTGACCTTGTCACAGCCTGTAGAACAGAACAGAGCACCAGTGGAGCGAGTCATTGAGGACAAACAGATTTATGCCTCCAGGTTGAGTTGGGTTTGTGTTTGGGGTTCTAGAAGCCTTTTGGAGAGTAGCCAAACTGACAGACAGACTCCTCTTCCCCTTAGCCACTCCCTCTCTTGGGGGTATTTAAACTGGTCTGGACCGGAAACTCAGAGCGGATGTCATTGAGTTGAATGATGATCTAATGGCGTCTCTGTTTCTGTTTCTCTCAGGTGCTTCACCAGCAAAGAAGACCCATACGTGTAAGTCTCTACAAGTCATTCTCTACTAATGATACAGTCCAGTATGGATATAGTTAAGGACTGTATATTCACCATGTGCCCATATTGAAGGGTTGTGTTGATGATGTGGGTCCTGTCAAAAGGCTTTGAGAAAAGGCCAGAGAATCACACTCTGATAATATGCCCTCGTGGCAATATTATCATTCAATAACACCACACTGTAGTCCACTGTATTAACTAGACTGATGATACACTGTAGTCCACTGTATTAACTAGACTGATGATACACTGTAGTCCACTGTATTAACTAGACTGATGAAATTACTACACTGTAGTCCACTGTATTAACTAGACTGATGATACACTACACTGTAGTCCACTGTATTAACTAGACTAATGATCCACTGTATTAACTAGACTAATGATACACTACACTGTAGTCCACTGTAATAACTAGACTAATGATACACTACACTGTAGTCCACTGTATTAACTAGACTGATGATACGCTACACTGTAGTCCACTGTATTAACTAGACTGATGATACACTACTTCCACTGTATTAACTAGACTGATGAACATACACTGTAGTCCACTGTATTAACTAGACTGATGAAATACACTGTAGTCCACTGTATTAACTAGACTAATGATACACTGTAGTCCACTGTATTAACTAGACTGATGATACACTACACAGTAGTCCACTGTATTAACTAGACTGATGATACACTACACTGTAGTCCACTGAATTAACTAGACTGATGATACACTGTAGTCCACTGTATTAACTAGACTAAAGATACACTGTAGTCCACTGTGATTAACTAGACTAATGATACACTACACTGTAGTCCACTGTATTAACTAGACTGATGAATACACTGTAGTCCACTGTATTAACTAGACTGATGATATACTACACTGTAGTCCACTGTATTAACTAGACTGATGATACACTGTAGTCCACTGTATTAACTAGACTAATGAAACTACACTGTAGTCCACTGTATTAACTAGACTGATGATACACTACACTGTAGTCCACTGTATTAACTAGACTGATGATACACTGTAGTCCACTGTATTAACTAGACTAATGATATACACTGTAGTCCACTGTATTAACTAGACTAATGACACTACACTGTAGTCCACTGTATTAACTAGACTGATGATACACTACACTGTAGTCCACTGTATTAACTAGACTGATGATACACTACACTGTAGTCCACTGTATTAACTAGACTAATGATACACTACACTGTAGTCCACTGTATTAACTAGACTGATGATACACTGTAGTCCACTGTATTAACTAGACTGATGACACACTACACTGTAGTCCACTGTATTAACTAGACTGATGATACACTGTAGTCCACTGTATTAACTAGACTGATGATACACTACACTGTAGTCCACTGTATTAACTAGACTGATGATAAACTGTAGTCCACTGTATTAACTAGACTGATGATACACTACACTGTAGTCCACTGTATTAACTAGACTGATGATACACTGTAGTCCACTGTATTAACTAGACTGATGATACACTGTAGTCCACTGTATTAACTAGACTAATGATACACTACACTGTAGTCCACTGTATTAACTAGACTGATGATACACTACACTGTAGTCCACTGTATTAACTAGACTGATGATACACTGTAGTCCACTGTATTAACTAGACTGATGATACACTACACTGTAGTCCACTGTATTAACTAGACTGATGAAAAATACACTGTAGTCCACTGTATTAACTAGACTGATGATACACTGTAGTCCACTGTATTAACTAGACTAATGATACACTACACTGTAGTCCACTGTATTAACTAGACTGATGATACACTGTAGTCCACTGTATTAACTAGACTGATGATACACTGTAGTCCACTGTATTAACTAGACTGATGATACACTGTAGTCCACTGTATTAACTAGACTAATGATACACTACACTGTAGTCCACTGTATTAACTAGACTGATGATACACTGTAGTCCACTGTATTAACTAGACTGATGATACACTACACTGTAGTCCACTGTATTAACTAGACTGATGATACACTACACTGTAGTCCACTGTATTAACTAGACTGATGATACACTGTAGTCCACTGTATTAACTAGACTAATGATACACTACACTGTAGTCCACTGTATTAACTAGACTGATGATACACTGTAGTCCACTGTATTATATTAACTAGACTAATGATACACTACACTGTAGTCCACTGTATTAACTAGACTGATGATACACTACACTGTAGTCCACTGTATTAACTAGACTAATGATATACTACACTGTAGTCCACTGTATTAACTAGACTAATGATACACTACACTGTAGTCCACTGTATTAACTAGACTGATGATACACTGTAGTCCACTGTATTAACTAGACTGATGATACACTGTAGTCCACTGTATTAACTAGACTGATGATACACTGTAGTCCACTGTATTAACTAGACTGATGATACACTGTAGTCCACTGTATTAACTAGACTGATGATACACTACACTGTAGTCCACTGTATTAACTAGACTAATGATACACTACACTGTAGTCCACTGTATTAACTAAATGGACTGATGATACACTGTAGTCCACTGTATTAACTAGACTGATGAACTACACTGTAGTCCACTGTATTAACTAGACTAATGATACACTACACTGTAGTCCACTGTATTAACTAGACTGATGATACCACTGTAGTCCACTGTATTAACTAGACTGATGATACACTGTAGTCCACTGTATTAACTAGACTGATGATACACTGTAGTCCACTGTATTAAGTAGACTAATGATACACTACACTGTAGTCCACTGTATTAACTAGACTAATGATACACTACACTGTAGTCCACTGTATTAACTAGACTGATGATACACTGTAGTCCACTGTATTAACTAGACTGATGATACACTGTAGTCCACTGTATTAACTAGACTAATGATACACTACACTGTAGTCCACTGTATTAACTAGACTGATGATACACTGTAGTCCACTGTATTAACTAGACTGATGACACACTACACTGTAGTCCACTGTATTAACTAGACTGATGATACACTGTAGTCCACTGTATTAACTAGACTAATGATACACTACACTGTAGTCCACTGTATTAACTAGACTGATGAACATACACTGTAGTCCACTGTATTAACTAGACTAATGATACACTACACCGTAGTCCACTGTATTAACTAGACTGATGATACACTACACTGTAGTCCACTGTATTAACTAGACTGATGATACACTGTAGTCCACTGTATTAACTAGACTAATGATACACTACACTGTAGTCCACTGTATTAACTAGACTGATGATACACTGTAGTCCACTGTATTAACTAGACTGATGATACACTACACTGTAGTCCACTGTATTAACTAGACTGATGATACACTACACTGTAGTCCACTGTATTAACTAGACTAATGATACACTGTAGTCCACTGTATTAACTAGACTGATGATACACTGTAGTCCACTGTATTAACTAGACTGATGATACACTGTAGTCCACTGTATTAACTAGACTGATGATACACTGTAGTCCACTGTATTAACTAGACTGATGACACACTACACTGTAGTCCACTGTATTAACTAGACTGATGATACACTGTATTCCACTGTATTAACTAGACTGATGATACACTGTAGTCCACTGTATTAACTAGACTGATGATACACTGTAGTCCACTGTATTAACTAGACTGATGATACACTGTAGTCCACTGTATTAACTAGACTGATGAACACTACACTGTAGTCCACTGTATTAACTAGACTGATGATACCTACACTGTAGTCCACTGTATTAACTAGACTGATGATACACTACACTAGGTTCATTCTAATGATACTGAGTCCTGTAGGACTGTGATACACTTTTCATCCTCTCCCTAGATTAGGCTAATTCAGACTGGGACACGAGGTGGTAGGAGCTACTGCACTAACTACCAAGGTAGAAATGAAAACAGAAGTGTGTTGGAGGAGGATTGATAGAGGGCCCTGGTCAAAAGTAGTCCACTGTATTAACTAGAGCCTCACACACACACACACACACACACAACACACACACACGACATTCACAACTGCCTAACTGGTGTTCTATTAGAATGTTCTGTTGAACAGAGAGCATAATGGGAAAAAGCACCAACACGACCGTTATAATATTCTGAAGGCTTACTACTCCAGGTATTGTAAGCTGTCCTGTTGTTACCATTGGGTCCGTTTCTCTACAGCGGATAATCTCTCGGTAAGATTTCCGCTCTGTTCATACAGTACTTCTTACCACCCTCCAATCCTCTTTGGGAAATGCAGAGAAAGGTGCCATTGTGCCCTGGCCATGCGTCATCAACACATAAATAGCTGATATTATTCATCACTCAATTTCAAATCTCCACCAGATTGTTTTCCCTTTTGTTTCTTGGATTGGATGGGTTAGATGGTTAGATGTATGAAGGAGAAGTGAGGGCGACATAATGTTCCAGAATTTTCCCCATCGGCAGTGATCCTTCAGTCTGTGATGTCACATCCTGTCTTGATTGTAAATGGTTAGGAACATTGGGGAAAAATTGAGAATTGGAAGGGTACTCCAGCAGAATGTTTTTTGTCCTGGACTGTGGTGTTTAAATAGAACAGGTCGACCAATGGCCTCTTGAGCTGAAGGCTGACGTTAGTCGTTTGTGATTGGGGGAGTCCCAGAGGTAGTACTCATGCCGCTAGTACATCATGTCATTGATGTAAAAAAAAAAATGTGTACCATGTGGAGTTACGGTTCCATTGGGATCGCCATGGTATCAAGCTAAAACAACATAGACTTCCTTGTTTGATTGTGTCTTTGAAAGGGGGTTTTGATTTCTAAGGTAATTCTCTTTCCCGTCCGATATTACCCCGAGTGTGTCTCACAAGTCGGAGCTAATCTGCAGAGGATCTTCTCCCGTTATCACTGGCCTCAACACGTCTCCTGTACCTTCAGCATCCATCCATCCTTTCTGCTCACATTAACCCTTAACCCAGATATTAGGCCCTGGTATGTGTGGAAATATACAGGTGAAATATGAATCTGCCCGTATAGCAGAGTTCAAGCTTTTTCCAGAGCGTCTCAACATATTTAATAACTCCTTTCAAATCGTCCGAC